>NC_081182.1:71239468-71373384 GCF_029867415.1 Vicia villosa
AAGAATGGATAAAATCGGGAGTTTGACAAAAAGCTGCCAAAAATAGAAAAAATGACAAAAAAGGCAATTTTCAACACTTAGAAATTTTTTGGGTGTTTCGAATCTTGTTGGGCAGTCCACTTCAGCACTGAATTACACGTGGCAAACGGCATTTTTCGGAGAAATTTCCAACATCAAAGTTCTTCCTCTCATGGAGGAGAACAACTTTGTAGTTGGACACTTTTTTATTTGAAGCTTGTATGAAGAGTTGAAGTGGTGTGGAGTTTCTGAAAACTCATTTAAATCAAGGCACAATCCAGGTCACAAGGCAGGTCATGACCCGGCATTTTAACAAACACATGGCGTGCCAAATCTCCAGCCATTTTTAGAGCTCTACAGAAGTGCTATGAATGCAAACTTGGTATCAATCTCTTCCTTGCCATCTCCTCTATCCATTGAAACAAGAATTGGGACAATTGGACAAATATTGAGTGAGATACAAGCCTTCAAAGTGGTGCCCCAACCCTGACCAAACTCTGCAGGCAGCCATGACACAGAATTCTGGGCACGCAACGCATTTCAGCAAACACGTGGCGGGCCAAATGTCAAGGCCTCTTTCTCCCTCCACAAGTCTCTATCTTAAACAAGCCCAGTTCTAAACTATTCTTTGCCATGTCCTCTATCCAATGAGACCAGTATCACTGATTTTGGACATGTATTGATCGAGATAGAGAGGCTCAAAGTACCACCCTCGCAGAGTCACAATTTGGCCATACGCACGGGACTGCATGCTGCTGGGCGTGTGCAGTGATGGTTGCATGACTTCAAGGCCATTTTTCTCATATTTCTAAGCCTTATCTTGAGATATTTTCAACACCAATCTTGTTCTATCCCATGCCCTCTTTGATATGACACCATTCTTGCATCATTTGACCACCCATGGCTTGAGATATAAGTGTCTAAAGTGAGCACCATAGCATGAAGAAAAGAGCAATTGCAACATACAACACAAGTTAGAGTCCCACATTGAAAAAATGAAAAAAGGTGATGGTGCAAGTCCCACATTGGAGAAATGGAAAAGGTGTGTTGCAAACTACATTTTTCAAGTCCCACATTCAAGAATCCAAATCACAATCCAATCATTGGCAATATAAATAGAAGCACATACATTCACATAAACAAGAAAAAAAAAAGAGAGGAACAACTTGAGTCTCCCTTGCTTAAGGGTGCTACTTGAAACGTTCAAACTCTCTCTCCCTCTCTCTCTTTCTCCTCCCTCACCAAACTAGGTAATAAAAATAGTTTTTTTCTTTTATTATCTTTGATTGATTAATTGTTTTTTTCTAGATAAAAAAAAAACAAAAATAATTTTCCTACCAACTAGTTTTTTTTTTTAAATTTCTTTTAAGTGACTTTTAATTAGCATTTTTGTAGAATTTTAATAAATAGTTTTTCATACAAAAAAAAAAACCATAAATAGATAATAGTCTTCTTTATTAATTCAAATTAATTTCTCTATTAAATAAAAAATGAAATTGTTTGTGATTAATTTCCTTTATAGTTTGTGTGATTTTCTAATTGTTTTGTGAATATTTTCCATTGTGAAATGTCTAAAATGCTCTTGGTCCTTGATGTTGGTTTTAATCCATTTAATTGCTTTTTCCTCCCTATTTTTCTTTTAGAATATCCACAACATAGATTTAGAAATTAGAACTAGTTCCCTATTTTCATTTCTTTTTTCTTTTACAACCCTAAAACATCTAAAAATACTTGAATAAACTCCCATAAAAAATACCAAGAAAACGCATAAAAAATGACTAATAAATACTTTGACTAATAAAAAGGGAATGATAGCTTGTAACTTCTCTTGCTTAAGGGATGTTCGAGTGCTTGGAGCTCCCTTGCTTAAGGGTTCCATTCAGGCGTGAGTTCCCAATCTTTAAAAAACACAAACCAAAGAGTAACTCGAGTTTCCCTTGCTTAAGGGATTTCCTCGAAACACTCAAACTCTCTCTCTCTTCTCTCGCTTTCTTAAGGGCACCGTTATTTCCGCTCCATTGCATCCTAGGCTGTCCCCTTGTGCAAGAGCGCGAACGTTAACGCCGCCCAACTAAAAAACACAAAAACAAACAGAAACTATTGAGCCGAACTACGGCGCTCTGATTCCTGAAAAGGATACGTAGGCATCAAGTCGCGGGGCTTGAACGAGCACACTTGTAAATAATTCATTCTTTTCCCCGTATTTCTTTTTGCATGCATTCACATATAGGTAGACATAGTACACACCCTTTAGATAGAAACAAACATAGGTGGATACCATCGAGTACGATGGGCGCGAGGGGTGCTAACACCTTCCCCTTGCGTAACCGACTCCCGTACCTTGATTCTCTGGTCGCAAGACCTTGTTCCTTCCTTTGTTAGGTTTCCTGATATTCCTTTCCCTTATGGGATAAATATATTGGTGGCGACTCTGTTCATTTTTCGCGAGCGTGCGACAGCTGGCGACTCTGCTGGGGATACCTAAGCAAGTCGATCCTAGCCTTTGTTTGTTTTATTTTATTGGGTGTTTATTTGTTTTATGTCTATATCTTGTATATATGTTTGCATGTTATTTTCTGCTTGCATATCATGTTTATTTCTGCTTGCACATCATGCATATGGATTATATTTTGTGTTCCTTGGGGTCTTCTGTTCTGTTTTGCAGGTGGGGGGTTTTTGTGAGGTAAAAGGCCCACTACCCAGGCCAGTGACACATAGGATTAGCGTGGATGCTCATGTTGACTCCCGTAGCGCTTGCTATGGCTGAGATTGACATGGGGTACCACAACTGGGCGAGGTTCTTTCATGGAACACTGTGTCTGGCACGCTTGTTGCCTCAAACACTTTGTACCCCATGGGAACTGTAGACCCTGGTGACCATTAGGGACCACCTGTCCGTGTCTAGAATTCATACCCGTGAGATTGGGGTGGGACAGGAAACCTTGACTCCTACATACCATGGCTCTTCATATTTGAGGTCGGACCTTTATTTGGTCTGTTCTCACGGTGCTTGATATTCTGGTATTCAAAAAGGGCGTCGAACCTTCGATCCTGTGACATTTGGCCTGTACAGAGGTTTTATATCAGTTATTCAGAGAATTGTGTGGTGGTTACTCAGATTATATGGACCTTGATCCCATGCCTGCATTGCATAACATCATTGCTTTACCCACTTCATTTGTGAGGAATTCTAAAGTCTATTTCCAAAAAAGAAGAAGAAAAAAGAAAAAAGGAAATAGAAAAGCAAAAAAAAAAAGAAGAGAAAAGATATTCTATAAAGAATAAAGCCTTGATTTCCAAAAAAAAGAAAGAATGTGTGAAAAGACTTTAGAATTCCTCGGAAATGAAACATTGCATTCACATCATATTGCATTTCATGGTTCCATATCAGAGGCTAATTGGGGTCCCTTCTTCAGATTTCTGCTTCTTCAACAAATTTGACTTCCCTACATCCGTAGCATACAAGGATTAATCAGAAGAGAATCATGGACCGTCTTGAACAGAATCAGGCTGAACTTCGTAAAGACTTGGATACTATGGGGGAAAGGATGACCCAACTCTTTGAGACACTCCATGTTGTTGTTCAAGGGCAAGAAGAGCTAAGACAAAGTGTTGCTAAATTGGCTAATAGTACTCCGACTACTGTTGCTAATGGAGGATCAAAACCTGTGCCCGTGGAAGTTCCAAATAAGGAGGATTCACATCATGAGAACGATTCCGAGCTTGAAGCTTTCAAGTTCCCGATCGAGGAAAATGAGAGAAAATTCCATCTCCTAGAAGAAAGATTGAAGGCTTTAGAAGGTCGAGGCTCCTCTGGTTTAAATGCTATTGATTTGTGCTTAGTTCCTGATATCAAGATTCCTGCTAAGTTCAAAGTCCCCAGTTTTGAGAAATACAAGGGTACCACTTGTCCGATGAGTCACATAAAGGCATTTTGCAACAAGATGGCTCCGTATGCAGAAAATGATAAGCTTCTCATGCATTTCTTCCAAGATAGCCTAAGTGGGGCATCCCTTGGATGGTATACAAGACTTGAACGAATTCATATCCGCACGTGGGATGAATTAGCAGAGGCTTTTCTCAAGCATTACAAGTACAACAGTGACATGGCTCCTACTAGACTACAACTCCAAAGTTTAACTCAAAAGGTTGATGAGTCTTTCAAAGAGTATGCACAAAGATGGAGAGAATTAGCTTCCAGAGTCCAACCTCCTCTTTTGGAACGAGAGCTTGTAGACATGTTCATGAATACTCTGAAAGATCCTTATCTGAACATGATGATTGGGTGTGCTTCCTCCGAATTCTCAAGTTTGGTTGTCGTAGGAGAACGAATTGAAAATGCTTTAAAGATGGGTAAAATCCAAGATATGGCCAATATTCCTGAATTCACTGAAGAAGAGAAAAGTGAAACAAATGCTATTTCAGAGAATAGAGAAGAAGAACTCCCTGCTTATCCTCAGGTTCATGTTCTTAACTACCAACAACAACAAGGTCCACGAAGGCCGAGAAGACCACCAAGAAAGATTGACCCGATTCCTATGACTTATAGTCAACTGCTCTCTCATTTACTCAATGAATCTTTGGTCGAACTAAGGGAGGCTAAGCCCCCTCCAACACCGATTCCTCAAGGATATGACTTAAATGCCAAGTGTGAGTACCATTCTGGGACATCCGGACATTCAACTGAGGATTGTAATATTTTGAAACACAAAGTCCAAGATCTCATTGACTCCAAAGCGATATCATTCACTCCAAATGGTCTTCACATAAATTGAAGAGTTCATGGGGCTCCCGCACGAGGGATAAGCAAGACGTACTCTTATCTTGAGCATTGCATCATTCGCATTGCTCGAATCCCTTAAAGCATTACCAATTCTGGAGTGACTTCGTCAGATTCTTTTTCCATGTGGTAATCAAGAGTGTTATACATGATGCTTCTCATTCTCAAGGTGCTTCCCCGTTTTTCGGAATTTCAATTGGTTAAGATTCGAGTATTGGGTCCTCTTCACCACAAGTAGCTCTCTTGAGTTTGATGACCATATAAGATTCTTTCCATTTATGATGGCGATTACTACTCTAGCAACAATGCTTGGGGCTCCCGCACGAGGGATAAGCAAGACGTACTCTTATCTTGAGCATTGCATCGCTCGCATTGCTCGAATCCCTAAAGTAAGACAAAAATTTACAACTCTTGGGTGACTTCGTTGGAGTTTTCTTTTGAAGTAATCTGAAGTATTTGGAAAGAACTGCAAAAAGTATTCAAGATCAACAAGTCCAGACGGAGTCAAGCCTCCTCAACAATGGCAATCATCAATCATTTCTGCATTTTCATTTGTAGTTTTCCTTGTTTTGTTAAATGTTTCTTCCATGTAAAACTTGTTTGTTTTTTAATGAAAATAAAAATGCATTGCATATGCTAGTTTCGAATCAATCCATTCGTGTTCACTCATATCTTTCTGTCTATCGATATCAAACTCTGGATTAAGCAAAAATATCAAAAGGAGAATGATGAAAAAATAAAAACGCAAAATCTCTAAATTGTGTGCTTTTGGATAAAACCCCGCTGAGGATGTACAGGCATTGTTTCAAATCCCTAAACACTGGAGATATAAGGGAGTGCAACCCTCGTTAACCGCTTTGAGCCTTGAAGTAGGAGTTTCTTTTCTATACAAAAAAAAAAAAAAAAAAAACCTCACATTTAACCCAGGGGCAGGGTAGCGTTCAATTAACCTGATCGAGCAATCAAAATTCATCAGGAGTGTACATCTAAAGATACAACAATGGTTGTCTTTCAAAAGGTTGAGGAAAATCAATATCACAATGGTAATCCCCCATCAGTCAAAGAATGATGCAGTCATAATCACTCCCACAAGTCAGAGATTCAAGATCACACGACTTATTCAGAAAAGAAAGGATTGGAAAAAAAAAAAGCCCGCTAAGTCGACAACTTGAAAACAAGTGACTTAGGCAAAAATTAGGGCATCCCGCTGGACTCCAAAATAAAATTCAAAAGAATTTGTCCAGGCAAAAGTTAGGGAAACAAAAAGAAAGGCAAAGCAGAAGCGAAAAACGAGGATTACAAAACAAAGATCCTCATCAAAAGAACAAAGTCGTGTGATCAGACACCAAAAGGAAAGTGAGTGACTGCCCTGTCCAAGAAGGCTTCATTGGTTCCTCAATCATTTCTAACTCCTCTTGAAGGATGGACGCTCGTATCAGGTTAAATTGAACTTAGGACTGGAGAACATCACGAAGAATGGGTGGGTTAGGTTAGACTTTGAGCCTTAAATCCTTTCTTTCTAAAACCGTGAACCAGGCCACGTTACAACCCTTAAAAGACCTAATTGAAGCAGGGTTTATTTCAAAAGCAAGCTGTGTAAAACTGACTCCTAGATGTTGCTTACCATTCATGTTGATATCGATATGACAAATAATTCAAACACTGAATGTCACAACTTTGTTTCAAAAACTTTGATCTTGAAGCTAGCATAAGCATTGCATTAGGATTATCATCTTCAAAACAAATATCTTTTACTTGTGAATAAACACTTGACATCAAGGAAGATCAAACAATGAACAACTGCAGAAAAGTTGATCGATTCCATGAGCCATTCACTTCAAAGGCTGATTACTCCAAGGGGCAAGTTGTGTGAAGACTCTGTCAACTGAGGCATCCGTTCAAGTTTCCATCAATCCGGGGCAATCAAGTCGAGGAATCTCTCTTGGGGTCAATTAATCTGGGGCAATTACATCGAGATTTGACAAATCTCTCCAAGGATTCTCTGGGGCAAATTCCTTCGTAGTCCACGAATCTTGGGGCACAATCTTCTGAGTTGTATTGCTCTCCCCGATCATAGGAGTGTATTTCTCCTAGAACTTCGGTCTCTCCCCAAGCACGTGAGTTTATGGGAGTTTGTTCCACTCCCCCCAACCTGGTCTCCTTGTCTGAATTTCTCATCCTCAACATGCTGAATCGAGGGAATCTCCTCAAGCTCACCATCCCCCAAGCAATTCAAGATGTAGGGAAAGTCAAATGAAGTCACTTCCTCCCCAACAAAGCTACATTTCAACCCTCAGTGCAGTTTCCAATGATCTATGGTACTGCAGGGTTTCCAACACCGATTCATATTGGCACCTCAAGACAATAAGCAATGGACCCCAATGATCATGTTTCTCTATCCCACTAACGCCTTTATTTGGCACTTTTGCATATAGAATTCATTGCATATAGCATTGCATCCTCAAAAAGCGTAGCATATCCATTACAATGGATCATCACGCCACAGAAAAATTCAAACATGCATACAAAGCATAAGCCAGATAATACAAATCAACATTCAATCAAGACGATGATACATCCCCACAGAAAAGTTGTCCTTACAAACTCTGATTGATATCTGCTACTACATCACAAATCTCCTCAAACCATGGTGCCAATACCTGGTATTCTCAATCCCAAAAAGAAATCTTATCTTCTCTCTCCTGTCTTTCTTCGTCAGAATCGTTATCTCCGAGGTTATTTCCCGTGTGCTGCGTGAAGATTAGAGTGTGAGTGAGGGTGGGCATTCAACCCACCTCATTTTTCAATCATTTGAATAACCATACTTGGTGTGTGGCAATTCGAACGATTGCCGCTCTTGAAGAGTTACACCCCGCCTTTGGCCTGAGGGATTAATGTAATTCTTATGCTTCACCAGCATCAGCATCTCCGTGAATTGCCAATGTTTACCGATCAAGTCTAGTCGTCACTAGTCTTCGTGATCCCATCCATCGTGCGGGAAAACTTTTAGATCCAACCCCCGTGTTGTGTATCCTTTGCCTTCCGTCCTGGCAAACCATTTCAAAACTAATCCCCAATTTCCAACCTCAGTGTTGATATTAATTCTTTCTTCCTTCGACCTCAGTGTCGATACCTTTCCTTTTTCAACCTCAGTGTTGACGCTTATCCTTTCCTTGTCCAACCTCTGTGTTGATGCCTATCACTCCTTCACCGACCTCTGTGTCGATGCCAATCGTTATTCACAACCTCAGTGTCGATGTTTATCTTTCCTCGTCCCAACCTCGGCGTTGATGTCCTCGACCTCAGTGTCGACGCCTTTCCTTTCACAACCTCAGTGTTGATGTCCCCCAACCTCAGTGTTGATATGCTCCAACCTCAGCGTTGACGTCCTCCAACCCCAATGTTGATGTTTATCCTTTCTTTCAATTCTTATGGATCGTAGGTCCGTTGACCTTATCCTCATCTTTTTCATTTCTTGTGGATCGTAGGTCCGTTGACCTTATCCTCATCTTTTTCATGTCTTGTGGATCGTAGGTCCGTTGACCTTATCCTCATCTTTTTCATTTCTTGTGGATCGTAGGTCCGTTGACCTTATCCTCATCTTTTTCATTTCTTGTGGATCGTAGGTCCGTTGACCTTATCCTCATCTTTTTCATTTCTTGTGGATCGTAGGTCCATTGACCTTATCCTCATCTTTTTCATTTCTTGTGGGTCGTAGGTCTGTTGACCTTACCCTAGTTTCGAGTCACGGATCGTAGGTCCTACCTTTCCATCAAACCCATACTTTCCAATCATACTTTCATACAATAATCATTTCCATTGAGAACCTTGTATTGGCACCTTGGCTACGTTACAAGCTATCACCATTCAAATCCAGTTATTCACTGTAAATATTTCCACCAGAAAAACAATAAATCTCCCTTTCCCCAGCAGATATCAAAACAAAAACAAAGAATAAAACCATACCATCTTTTCAGGACAAATTTCAGGTCTTGGTATTTAATCTTCTTCTATCTCGAGCATTCGAAAGGCTAGCGCCAATCTCACCCTCGAGTATAAGACGATTAAATAGGGGCAGCTGTCATACCCCAAATTTGTCCTACCCTATTCATGTGGCTTATGGTTCATGTGCATACATTACTTAGGTCATAACTCATATTCATGCATCCATATCATTGGTATTATTCAAAAAAAAGAGCTCTATTGCAAAGAAGTTTGATCAGAGAACAAGGAAGACTGAGGTATAATCATATGGTTCTATGTTCATTGAAGTCCTCCTGGATTGGGGTGTCTCTCTGCTTCAAATCAGGGCATTGATTGAAGAGTGCAAGCTTGCGAATCATCTGGTTCGTTAAATCAGGGTTTCTTTGACCAAAGTCAACCAGTTGACTTTCTGGTCAACATTTAATCGGGAATGGCTCCTATGTGTGGAAAACTTCTCATGCTGACCTTGTGGAGGGGTTTGTTTGACTGGATTCGATTGGAAGAGGTTTAATCGGGAATTTCATCAATAGTCGGAAAAATCGGAACAGTTGACTTTTGGGTCAGAATCAGAGGAATTATTCAAATATTGACTTTTGGTGGAAAATCGGGCAAGAAAAGTCAAAGAATGGATAAAATCGGGAGTTTGACAAAAAGCTGCCAAAAATAGAAAAAATGACAAAAAAGGCAATTTTCAACACTTAGAAATTTTTTGGGTGTTTCGAATCTTGTTGGGCAGTCCACTTCAGCACTGAATTACACGTGGCAAACGGCATTTTTCGGAGAAATTTCCAACATCAAAGTTCTTCCTCTCATGGAGGAGAACAACTTTGTAGTTGGACACTTTTTTATTTGAAGCTTGTATGAAGAGTTGAAGTGGTGTGGAGTTTCTGAAAACTCATTTAAATCAAGGCACAATCCAGGTCACAAGGCAGGTCATGACCCGGCATTTTAACAAACACATGGCGTGCCAAATCTCCAGCCATTTTTAGAGCTCTACAGAAGTGCTATGAATGCAAACTTGGTATCAATCTCTTCCTTGCCATCTCCTCTATCCATTGAAACAAGAATTGGGACAATTGGACAAATATTGAGTGAGATACAAGCCTTCAAAGTGGTGCCCCAACCCTGACCAAACTCTGCAGGCAGCCATGACACAGAATTCTGGGCACGCAACGCATTTCAGCAAACACGTGGCGGGCCAAATGTCAAGGCCTCTTTCTCCCTCCACAAGTCTCTATCTTAAACAAGCCCAGTTCTAAACTATTCTTTGCCATGTCCTCTATCCAATGAGACCAGTATCACTGATTTTGGACATGTATTGATCGAGATAGAGAGGCTCAAAGTACCACCCTCGCAGAGTCACAATTTGGCCATACGCACGGGACTGCATGCTGCTGGGCGTGTGCAGTGATGGTTGCATGACTTCAAGGCCATTTTTCTCATATTTCTAAGCCTTATCTTGAGATATTTTCAACACCAATCTTGTTCTATCCCATGCCCTCTTTGATATGACACCATTCTTGCATCATTTGACCACCCATGGCTTGAGATATAAGTGTCTAAAGTGAGCACCATAGCATGAAGAAAAGAGCAATTGCAACATACAACACAAGTTAGAGTCCCACATTGAAAAAATGAAAAAAGGTGATGGTGCAAGTCCCACATTGGAGAAATGGAAAAGGTGTGTTGCAAACTACATTTTTCAAGTCCCACATTCAAGAATCCAAATCACAATCCAATCATTGGCAATATAAATAGAAGCACATACATTCACATAAACAAGAAAAAAAAAAGAGAGGAACAACTTGAGTCTCCCTTGCTTAAGGGTGCTACTTGAAACGTTCAAACTCTCTCTCCCTCTCTCTCTTTCTCCTCCCTCACCAAACTAGGTAATAAAAATAGTTTTTTTCTTTTATTATCTTTGATTGATTAATTGTTTTTTTCTAGATAAAAAAAAAACAAAAATAATTTTCCTACCAACTAGTTTTTTTTTTAAAATTTCTTTTAAGTGACTTTTAATTAGCATTTTTGTAGAATTTTAATAAATAGTTTTTCATACAAAAAAAAAACCATAAATAGATAATAGTCTTCTTTATTAATTCAAATTAATTTCTCTATTAAATAAAAAATGAAATTGTTTGTGATTAATTTCCTTTATAGTTTGTGTGATTTTCTAATTGTTTTGTGAATATTTTCCATTGTGAAATGTCTAAAATGCCCTTGGTCCTTGATGTTGGTTTTAATCCATTTAATTGCTTTTTCCTCCCTATTTTTCTTTTAGAATATCCACAACATAGATTTAGAAATTAGAACTAGTTCCCTATTTTCATTTCTTTTTTCTTTTACAACCCTAAAACATCTAAAAATACTTGAATAAACTCCCATAAAAAATACCAAGAAAACGCATAAAAAATGACTAATAAATACTTTGACTAATAAAAAGGGAATGATAGCTTGTAACTTCTCTTGCTTAAGGGATGTTCGAGTGCTTGGAGCTCCCTTGCTTAAGGGTTCCATTCAGGCGTGAGTTCCCAATCTTTAAAAAACACAAACCAAAGAGTAACTCGAGTTTCCCTTGCTTAAGGGATTTCCTCGAAACACTCAAACTCTCTCTCTCTTCTCTCGCTTTCTTAAGGGCACCGTTATTTCCGCTCCATTGCATCCTAGGCTGTCCCCTGGTGCAAGAGCGCGAACGTTAACGCCGCCCAACTAAAAAACACAAAAACAAACAGAAACTATTGAGCCGAACTACGGCGCTCTGATTCCTGAAAAGGATACGTAGGCATCAAGTCGCGGGGCTTGAACGAGCACACTTGTAAATAATTCCTTCTTTTCCCCGTATTTCTTTTTGCATGCATTCACATATAGGTAGACATAGTACACACCCTTTAGATAGAAACAAACATAGGTGGATACCATCGAGTACGATGGGCGCGAGGGGTGCTAACACCTTCCCCTTGCGTAACCGACTCCCGTACCTTGATTCTCTGGTCGCAAGACCTTGTTCCTTCCTTTGTTAGGTTTCCTGATATTCCTTTCCCTTATGGGATAAATATATTGGTGGCGACTCTGTTCATTTTTCGCGAGCGTGCGACACACGTTGCTCTTTTCTTCTTGCTGTGATATCTTTTTGCTTTTCTATTTAAAAAGTGTCAATTTGCTCTAAGTGTTTCTCGAATAAATGTTCTTTGAAGCTTGAGTAGAGTCAAAGTCTCTCTTGAAAACTTGGTGAAAATGAGACTTCAGAGTCTATAGAGTTCAGAGTACTAAGACTATAGAGGCTTGAAATATCAGAGTCATTTAATAAAGTTGATCCTTAGAGTCATTATCAGAGTAGATATGGATGAATAGATATAGAAGTGTTGACTTGATAATTCAGAAGCTTGACTTCATTAAAACACACTTTATTTGTTCCTTTTGGTTCAGAGCGCGTCTTTAATTGAGAGCTTCCTTGCTTCAGATTTTGCTAATCTTCAGATTATGTCAATCTCCAGATTCTATCAATCTTCATATTCTGCTAAGATCAGACTTCATATGTGCTTTGTTTAGAGTCTAGTTCGTCCATACTTGGCTTTACCAGAGTCACAAAGTGATTTCTTTTGATTTGTGAACTTAACAACATAATTAGAGTACACAATTATTCTCTATACAAAATAAACTTTGTTATCATAAAAAACTCAAAGATAGTTGCAAAACAAAACTTGTTCCAACAGATCTTTTACCCCCATAATACTAAATTGTTCCAAGAGGTTTACCCCTTACTTCTCCGCCTCACTAAAATTGTTCGGGTCATATCCTATGATAGAAAAAGGATTGCAGGTGCAGTAAAGACGAAACCTATAGGTATCGCCCACCTCAAACATAACTTTAGGACATTGGCAATTACCCTTAACTCAAACGAACTTATCTTTCCAATGTAGTTTAAAGAATAAGAGGAGAAAAACGCCACCCTAGGGACGACGCTCATAGAAATCTACCTTCCCCCGATTTATACCTTTCATTTCATAGAATGAGAAGAATATACCCGTTGTGGGCAGGATGTTAAGGCCCTAACAGAGAATCTTAAATCTCAGAGAAAAGCCCAATTCTTTGGGTGCAACATTAGCGGTCTTTAGAATAGTGTATTGTAAGATGGTAAACAAAATGCAAAATCTAAAGTCAATCATGACCATGGTGTATAAATAGAAATATTCATCCTCTTCCCCCTCCCCCCGAGGCCACCGCATGCAAGCCTATCTACCAAACAAGACTCCCTCGATTCTAATGTGAGACAAATTCAGACCTTGCCCCCCTGACATCTTCAAGGCATATTAAGTCGATATTCACGACTTATTTATGAAAAGGCATTATTCTAGGAAATTGAGAGTGCTTGATATAAATAGATGGTCTTGAAGAAGAAGATACCAAGTCAATGTTGTTATTACTAAGCGATTAGATATCTAAACTATCACTAGATAAACGATCATAACTGCCAAAAACTTCACCTCAACACACTTTCGATTTGCTTTCCCACTACCCTGATCTGAACTCTTCAAACATTATATCTATAGCTCCTACCTTTTAGAATTGCACTCCCGAATAAAAACCATGATTAGGATAAAGAAACAGAAATGCATCAAAGAGATAAGATGGTACTTGATGCCATAAACACGTAAGAAATGAGGTTACAGAGCAAAGTAAGATAGAAACAATAGGAAAGGAGGAGACATGAAGCAAAGCTAAAGGAAGTTGAAACGATAAATGTGAAAATGAGAAGCATGAACTAACTTAAAGGCGAAAATGGTAGACAAAAAATAGGAAGTATTAAAAGTTACTCTCCTAGGAAGTCAAAGAGAATGAGTTACCTATGTTGATTCTCCAATTCCAAAATTATTAGGTAATTCTTACATCCAATTAAACATTTTTAAGCCTACAATAATTGTAAAAAAGGCAGAAAAGTTAGAGATATATGCCCATTACAGGGAGTTCACCCATGAAGGACTGGTCGGTCATTCAAAGCATCATGCCCTTACTTGACTTAGGCTTGAGAGACTATGCAATATTAGATCTCTTAAAGAATATCTTCCTTACGCGACTCATGCTTGAGAGACAATGTAATATTCGATCTCTTAAAGCATTTCACATCTATACGACTCATACTTGAGAGATTAAGTAATATCTAATCTCTTAACCGGCCTTTTAAAGCATTTCACCACAATGCAACTCATGCTTGTGAGACTATGTACTTTTAGGCTTAAGTTATGGTAGAGGTACTTAATAGTACAATGAAAACACATCCTAGAAATAGTAGGATAGACAAATCTTCAAGATCATAAGGTAATCACCCATAAAAAAAAATCATGAGGTAATCTCTCACGACAAATCTACGAATTAAAAAAAATCAAATTTTAAAGATAGACAAAATGATCTAATAAAAAATTATCCCCCTTCTAACAAAGAAGTACATGAAGTTGTTAAATGCGATAAATATGAGACTTTAAAAAATTAGGAGATCTAAATTTATTTTAAGTTATGGCTAACTTTTCAACCAAACAAACGACAGTGATTGCTTGAATAATTTTGTTATGTTTAGTGAAATATTTGTATTAACATTGCATACCAATATATATATATATATATATATATATATATATATATATATATATATATATATATATATATATTGTTTAGAAAGAAGGCTATGTTATTGATTTTTTGGATGATCAATTACAGAATACGATTTGCCTATTTATAGGCTCAAGTCACAAACCTCTCAATGGTAGTGAATGTTTCTACACTATATTAGTCCTTTCTAGATTTTCATGATAGTTCTAGGTTCATCTATTATTTTTATATACTTATAATTCTAGATTGATCTACCATATTTATACACACTATAGTTCTCTCTCTCTCTCTATATATATATATATATATATATATATATATATATATATATATATATATATATATATATATATAATAAACCACAATTTAAAGTAGAGGTTCATGATAAAATTCACCATATAACCCCTCTTTCTAATAAAAAAACAGTTTTTTTTTCTTCTTTTGACCAAATCAATTCTGAAAAAGTTCTCTATTGAATAAAATACCTATCTCAAGACTTTTTTTTATTGTTTTAGTTTGACTTTTGTACATGCTAAAGCATTTTTGAGGGGAACTGATTTTGAGTGATTTTTTAAGATGTTTCGTTAGACAAGTAAAATAATTCTATTTTAAAAATTGATTCTACTTGAAATTAGAATTAATAGTTTGTGTCTCAAAAATTGATTCTGAATGATTTTTATCATGTGATTTATTGTTCAACTCGTTTTTTACATAAATGTATACAAACATAAATCAATTATGCAAAATTCAATTTTAATAAAATCAATATTATCAAACTCAATTCTACTATAATCAATTGTCTCCCGTCAATCCAAACACCCACTTAGATACATTTCTTTTAAAAAAATTAATTGATAATTAAAAAAAAAAAAGTTTTACAGAAACGTAAAAGGGACGTTATTAGGTTTCTGTTTTGCGTAACTGTGCAACAGCGACGTCCCATAATAGCAAAAAGGGAGGCGTCTTCATCCGACGGTGACGTTTGGGGACGAACAACAACGCTCACACAAACGAGTCATTCTCAAATCCCCTTTTTTCTTGGCCCAAATTATTTATCTATATTCTAATACTCAATAATTAATATACTTTTATTTTATTATTACTATTATCATAAAATAAACATAAAATAAAATATCATACAATTTTTTTTATATATAATTGAGATCGAAAAGATAGAAAAGGAGAAGAAACGGAACTGACATGAAAGAGGGCCATGCCATGTGATTCTGCCACGTTTCATAGATTCTCTTGTCCCCGTGGTCCCTCTCCCTGCACCTCCCTTCACTTCCTCTCACTGTCTCTCTTTTTTCTTTCTTTCTCCTCACTATAATTTTTTTTACCATAATACAAATTTGAGTTTTTTTTTTTCTGTATTAATGAACTAATATTAACCACACGTACTTGAAACATATCACATCAAATAAATAAAAAAGCAATAGTCAATAAAATGTACACAAAACGGTTAATCATATTATTATTATTATGATTAAACAACGGCTGTACTAACCGTAGGACCAACCAGATAACAACGTTACAAGCAAAGAACACAACCCTCACCTCAATAAATAAAATGTTTTCTTTAATTTTTTTATAAATATTTATTAAAAAAATGTACAATTTTTTTTATCAAATAACAAGGACAACATGAAAATTATCATTAAATTATCCTTTGTGTCATCTCTATAGTTCACCCACAATATTAATTATGTAGCAAGACAAAGTCTGCGGTTTTTGCTCCTCTGTGTACAACATATTTCACTCATGTAGAACGTGATTTCCAGCACAAGACACAGTAAGATTGTGATATTTATAAAAGTTTAATATTTTGACAAATGGTTAAACACAATTCTAGGAAAATATCCTGAAACATGGTTAAATAGTAACTGAGGATAATAATGAGTAATAATCATAGTTGTGGTTTTAATGTTTGTTGTAGACATAGGTGTTGGTGGTGTAGGGCTTGTACGAGTGAAAACTGAAGAGCCCCACAAGGAATCCGTAAATGCAAATGCGTTATCCTGTTTCTGTTTGTGGGTAGTGGACCTTGTGCTACGGATCATCACAAAAATTACTACAATAGTGAATCGAAGGAGGAGGAATTGCCGACATAGTCAATTCTCAATTATGGGTCATGAACAACTCTGCCACATGCATTACAACAACTCTGCTTCCATCTATGATTCTAAAGACTTTGGTTTCAATTATGAAATTCAGTCACTACTAACTTTGTATGCTTTTTTTGAAAGGCAGTCACTACTTTGTATGTGTTTGAGTATGCTCGTCATGGTATAAATAAATTTGATAAATTTGATTTTAATTAAAACTTAGTAATTAAGTTGAGTGTGAATTATTTTATATTTAGAATTAAAAGTGATTTTTAACCATTGATATTATTTAAGGGAAAATTCTTAATGGTAAGAAAATATTAAAATAAGAAAGATAAGAATAAATCTCAACCATTCAATATTACAACCACCCCATGATTCCTATTAAAAAAGAAATTAAATTAAAAATAAATTTAAAAATATCCTCTAAATTAATGACACATGTACATTCTTGTGTTTCTTATTCAAATGCTTTCGTACTAAATAGCATTACTCTTATTCAAATTATTTAAATAATTTAAATAATATTTTAAATATAGGTAAATGTTTGACCTTTTAATTGGTCTTATAAAAGCATTTCGTTATTCATACACGACTCATGTTTAAGGAATTATGTACCATTAGAACTATTTGGTGCACAAAGACTTGATATCACAACGAAGAGCACATACCATGTGAGTGGGCCATGTTGTAAGACAGAGTTAAAAAGTCTGCTCCGAATTAACAAAAGTCAGCCCAAGACTAGCGAATGTCCGCCTCTAAATAATAAAATCGATTTATAGTCTATTTGGTAGAAATAACGGTTGACTGATAGCTTATAGCTTATAGCTGATGGTTGATGACTGATAGCTTATAGCTTATGGCTGATGATTGAGACTGATAGCTGATGAGCTAATTAAAGTGTTTGGTAAAATTAGCAGTTCAAGTAATTTATAAATGTAAAATGACATAAAAGATATTTAATATATAATTATTTATTTTAAATTAAAATAAATTATAAAGGATAAAAGTGGATTTTTACTAAAATAATAAGGATAAAAAAGGAAGAAAAAATGGAAAGCTATAAGGTATAAGGTAAAACGCTATTTGAAATAGCACTTGGAAAATAAGCTATAAGCTAGCAAAATAAATTATAAGTTCGAGATGAAAAGACCGTTACCAAACGGGTCTAATTTGTCATATGAGTTTATAAGCTATAAGCTCAAAATTGTGTCTTACCAAACAGAGCCTTAAACTGGCTCGAAGGTCAAACCAAGTCAGTCAGGCCTAAAACTATCAAAAGAGGATAGATAATTCAATAAAGAGTCTTAAATGCATAAATATCACATTTAAAGAAAATTAATGAGTATTATGATCGAGGTCAGGGACGAAAATTGTTGCTTTAATAACCATTAAAGGGACATGCTTATTTAGGGGAAAATAGCCTTAATAATCTTTAATGAATCTTAAATGTTCAAAATCTCAAAAGCAGTACATAAACGTGTGATCATCGAAGAATTAAAATATACACATAATTCATTGATGATCCGACTGAGACTTTACTGGCAATCACTGGTAAAGTTACACTAATGTACTTTTCTAGTAAAATTTTATGCCCACCTTAAGGCCCGATAAAATTTACTTGAACCACACATAAAATTTTCATCAGCAGTTTATTCACGTCTCACGATGGTAGTGGTTGTTACCAATAGTAACAACAATGATCGAGTTACCTTAGCGGAGATGCTAACCATTATGGAGGAATTATGCTACCAATAGTAACAAACGCTTCTATCAACCTACTGAAACGTGACGGTTGTTGGACTTGTAGCTCCTATGTCTAGCTTATTAAAAATAGACAAGGGCATAAGGTTAATACTTGCTCTCAAGATCACACATTTCTTTTCTACAAAAAGAATCTCATATGTTGCATGGTATGGTGAAACTTCTTGGTTTTTTCAATTTAGGTAATGAATCTCCGTTAACAAATTGACTACATTCTTGGGTTAAAGCTACAGTGAAAAATTCTCCCACCCTTTTTCTTTTTGACAAAACATCCTTCATGAACTTAGAATAGTTTGGAATTTGTTGAATGACTTTAATTAGAGGTATGTTGATGTGTAGCTACTTTAGTATTTCCATGAACTTACCAAATTGTTGCTCCTCTTTAGCCTTTCTAACCCTTTGGAGAAAAAGTGATGGTGGTCTTTCTTGCAAAAACCTGGGTGTTATACTAACTTCTTGCATGTCCCTAGAAGACAGAAAACTTCAAAAGTTTTAATGTACTTTTCACAATTTTTTTAAGAAATTCAAAAGGGTATTAATACAATCCCCGACAATGGCGTCAATTTTTTTTTTGTTGAAGTATGCCTTAAAACCTTTGTTGATGAAGAGAGATAAAACATATTTTGAGATTCCCAAAAATCAGAAAGCCGAAAAGTAATCTGGTTCGAGCGATTTACGGGTATCGGGTTCGATCGGTTCGGTTCATTGATCCATTCATTAATGTTAAAATATTTTATATTAATTTGGAGATCATATAACTTAATATAAAAAAATATTATAAGATATTTATAATATTCTAAAAAATATTATAAAATATATATTTATGATATTCTAAAAGATATTATAAGCTATATATATATATATATATATATATATATATATATATATATATATATTTATAATAGTATAGATATTATAAGATATTCATAATATTTGAGAGATATTATTAGATTATAATATTATCTTTTATTCTAACAATTAAGGAGATATGTTTTGGGATTTGTTATGGATTTGTTGAATTTTGGCTATTATAAATATGTATCTCTTCTATTATTATAGTGTGACAATCTTAGAGCTTACATCAACAAGGGATAATAAGGGTTTAGAGAATTTCAAGGGAAAACTTAGAAAGGCAAAGGTTTTTTGAAAATCTTTGGAGTTATCTAAGGGGATTGGGAAATACTTTTAAATACCTTGGGTTTGAGTGATTCTTATATTGAGAGTTGGAGAGGTTGAGAAACACTTGGGTAGAAAATAGGGTTTGTTCTTTGAGAATCTTGAAGGCTATTTTCTTGTAACTCATCTATAATCTCTTGTAACAACTTTCTGAGTATAGTGAATTAGAGAGTTGCTTTCTCCCCCAGAGCATATCGTTTAATCGAACTGGGTACTCAAACCTTCATCTTTTTCCCGTCTTATTCTGTTATATTATTTGTGTACGAATTATAATTGATGGGGACCATTTATTTTGGTTGCTACTATCTTTTGCCTCTTAAATTGATATATTGGATTTTATCATAATTCACAACAAGTGGTGCGGTAAGCGTGGAGCAAAGAGGTATTATTTACAAGTGAGCACCATGGATAGATGAGATATCAAGAAGTTTATTTTTAACAACGACTTTGGGTTGTGTAAATTAAGATGAAAGCAATTTTAATTTAAGAGAAGTGTATCTATGCTTTAAAGAGTGAAGCATTGATGCCTGCAGAGCTTACAGATGTATAGAAGACCGAGATGGTGGATAAGGCCAGGAGTGCCATTATCTTATGCCTCGGGGAAAAAGTTCTAAGAGAAGTTTCCAGATAACAAACTGCGGTTGCAATGTGGACAAAACTTGAATCATTGTATATGACTAAGTCTTTGGCTCACAGGTTGTGCTTGAAACAACAACTTTATTCATTCTAAATGGTGGAGTACAAATCCATAGTTGAACAACTTACAAAATTTCACAAGATTATCGATGATCTTGAGAATATTGAAGTGAAGATTGATGATGAGGACAAGGTTTTTCTCCTGTTGAGTTCATTACCCAGATCCTTTCAGCACTTTAAGGATGCCCTTCTTTAAGGATACCCATATCGTTGGATGAAGTCTAGATGGCGGTGAAATCCAAAGAATTTTCAAAGTCGAAAGATTTGAAGATTGAAGGTAGTGGTGAAGGCTTAAATGTGTCACGAGGAAGAGGTGAGCGTAAAGGGATGTGCAAATCAAAGAGGTATGACAAGTCAAAGGTAAAATGTTTTAATTAGCAGCAAATCAGTCACTTTAAAAGAGATTGTCCTGAGAGAAAGATCAATGGAGATTCTGTTCAATCTGCAGTTGCCTTGGGTGAGGAAAGTTATGAGGATGTCAATGTACTAGTAGTATCGAGTTTGGAAACTGAATATAGTTGTGTCATTGACCCAGGTTGCTCTTATCACATGTGTCTTATCACATGTGTCCGATAATAGAATACTTTGAAACTTTGAAGATTGTGCAAGGTGGAGTAGTTTGCCTTGGTGATAATAAAGCATGTATGGTTCAAGATATTAGTACAGTCATATTTAAAATGTTTGATGATCGTGAACTTCTTATTCACAATGTGAGGTATGTTCCAAAACTCAAGCGAAATTTGTTATCTATAAGTATACTTGATGATCTAGGCTATTGCACTAGAGTTGAACATGGAGCGTTGAAGATTTTGTATGATGAATTGATTATTGCTAAAGGGTCTAAAATATATGGTCTATATATTTTAGAAGATTAAAATGTTATTATTAATTCATCGTTAACTAGTGGAGGATTTCATGACAAGGAAGAACTATGGGATTTGGGTTTAAGGCGTTATGAATGCCTTGAGAAATTTTTAAAGGATCATACTAAATTTTGTAGAAATCAAGGGATAAAAATGCATGTCACTGCTGAGTTGTTATTGAGTTTTTCGGGAAGAGCCGAGGTTAAAACAACTTACTTGGTTGATAGAGAATTTCTTCACAGGGAGAATAGTGAAAACTAAGGGAGAAACCTAGTAAAAACTATAACGGAGAAAACTCAGTTTGAGATGGAGTTTCCTACTATGGATACTAGTAGTAGTGAGGGAACGGCTACAAAGATCTCTGATTATCATTAGACTCATGATAAGGTAATGAGGGTTATTATAGCATCTGAAGGTGACGATTATGCTAGCCTTGAATATTATGTTTTTAATGTGGCTGAAGGACTGCAAAATAAAAGAAGAAAAACCTTCAGGGAGGCATTTGAAAACAGGTGGAGTGAAGGGTAGTTGAAAAATCATACTTTTAGGCTTTTTAAATTACATAATAAGAAAAGGATAATTGAAAACAAGTGGATGCAAGTGGCAAGATCAAGATTTCAGAGTTGTTTGAATTTGATCAAGGTTATTGATTAGAGTTTCAACTTGGTAGAGATCATCAATGTTGTTGATTATTAAATTGGTATCAACGAGGTTTAAAGTCCAGGTGGATTGTTGAAGTATGCCATAAAACCTTTGTTGATGAAGATAAAGAAGACATATTTTAAGATTGCCAAAAATCAAAAAACCGAAAAATAATCTGGTTCAAGCAATTTACGGGTATCAGGTTCAGTCGGTTCGGTTCATTGATCTATTCATTAATATTAGAATATTTTATATTAATTTAGTGATCATATTAATTAATATAAAAAGATATTATAATATATTTATAATATTCTAAAAGATATTATAAGATATATATTTATAATAGTCTAGATATTATAATATATTTATAATATTTGAGAGATATTATAAAATTATAATACAGTCTTTTATTCTAACAATTAAGGAGATATGTTTTGGGATTTGTTGGATTTTTTGGCTATTATAAATATATATCTCTTCTATTATTATGACGTGACAATCTCAGAGCTTACAGCAACAAGGGAGAATAAGGGTTTAAGGAATTTCAAGGGAAAACTTAGAAAGACAAAAGTTTTTGGAAAATCTTTGGATTTATCTAAGGGGATTGGGAAATACTTTTAAACACCTTGGTTTTGAGTGATTCTTATATTCAAAGTTGGAGAGATTGGGAAATACTTGGGTATAAAGTAGGGTTTGTTCTTTGAGAATCTTGAAGGCTATTTTCTTGTAACTCATCTTTAATCTCTTGTAACAACTTTCTGAGTATAGTGAATTGGAGTGCTCTCTCTCCTTTCTTTCCCAGAGTAGATCGTTTGATCAAACTGGGTAAACAAACCTTCGTCTTTTTCCCTTCTTATTCTGTTATATTATCTCTGTACAAATTATTATTGCTGTGGACCATTTATTTTGGCCGCTACTATTCTTTGCCTCACAAATTGATATATTGAATTTTGTCGTAATTCACAATAATTTTTATGAAAACTATTGATATGTGTAAGTAGACACAGTCAAATAGTAGAAAATGATGTAAACGTAAGAGTATCGATTCCACAAAGATTGTAATAACTTAAACTTATTCTCACAGTATAATCTTGTGAATAGCCATGAGAAAAAAAGTAACAATAATAATGGTTTGTCACAAATTAAGGTTGAAGTACAATAAATGATAAGTGATAACGTAGAGGTTAAATCAATAGTGATAGGTATGTTGGACAATGATCTATCTAATGAAGTTTATATTTTGTGCGTGTCTGATGAAATCTGTCATGACAAATGATGCATAAAGTGATATAGTGGTGCATGTCTACAACATCAAAGCATATGCATCAATTCAGGTAACAACTCTCAAGGTCTCACAATAACATTAAAGAATGTCTATTTTTAACTTTTACTTTCCCTTATGATTGTAGTTCTTTACCTATAAAGTTACTAATCTAAGGAGTATGTATATCCTACTATTTTCATCCATATTTACTTATGAAGTCCGTTAGTTATTATATCTCTCAATCCTTAATTAATTTTTACCTATTTTTGATGTGACCAAGCAAAGAAACAAATTTATAACATTATTTAACATAGTAATACGCATCACTTCAAACCACACCATATTAACACAAAATGCTAACTTTCATTAAACTTCACATTGCTCGACATAAACAGGTTTAGCTAATAGTGAGCAAAAGAAATAAAGCAACACAAGTTTTTACATTCATCCGTACAAAAATGAAAAGAAAATACAAACCTAAGTATGCCACTCTACTTCTTACAATCTTTCAACCAATAGGAGGCAAGTTCTGATACGCCAGGATGCCAAACACATCTTCAATAAAGGGATAATGGAAGGAACTCTTCACTACTGGTTCAAACTTCTTCTTCTTTTTCTTCTTCTTTTTCTTCTTCTTCAATAAGATGTTTTTTAAAATAATTTCTCAAGTATTTCAAGTTCTAAACCTCTCTCCATTTCATCCAAGAGGTTCTTTTTATACCCTCTAACTTTTAGGGTTTTGTTTTGTCATTGGATCATGGGCACTGTAGATATTCCTTGTTTCAGCCTAATAAATACAACATAAACCCTTCTTTTTTCCTTCAAACCAACTTCAGGTAGTACAGTTCAAACATGCAAGGGAGAACACATCTTGTGGCAGGTCTGTTACGCAGATAGACAAGCAACACGCACAATTGTGTGTGCAACATCTTTTGCAAAATTTTGTCTTGTAATGTTTGATCTAATCCATTCAATTATCTAACTCACTAGCACTCCAGACTTCACATTATTGCCATGTTTGTTTTAATGCTAAGGACCTTAATTCCTTATTACCTTTTTTTTTGGCTTTATGACCTGTTGGAAATCAAGGTTGAAGTGGTACTCAAATTTTGTCATGCCATAACTTATCATAAAGCAGTCCTACACAAGTGAAAAAGATATAAAACTCACAAAAGAGATCACCTATTATGCTCTTCACAAATGAATTGAAATAACAAAGTCTACTTGAACTAATCTAATAACACTTGTAAATACCAAAGTAATTTCAAGTGTTAAAAGCTTGAATATGTGTATCCTACTATTTTCAATCATATTTACCCATGAAGTCTGTTAGTTAATAAATCTCTTAACCCTTAACTAACTTTAACCTATTTCTGGGGTGATAAAACAAAGGAACAATCGTATAACATTATTACACATAAAAAATGCATCACTTCAAACCACACAATGTTAACAAAAAAACTAACTTTTGTTAAACTTCACATTACTCAACATAAATATGTTTAGCTCATAATGAGCAAAAGAAGTACTACAACATAAGTTCTGACATTCATACTTTCTAAACAAAAATGAAAAGAAAATATGACACTCTACTCCTTGCAATCTTTCAATCAACAAGAGGTGAGTTTTGTCACGCTAGGATGCTTAATATTTCTCAATGTAAGGAACTCTTAACTACTGGTTATTGATCTTCTTCTCCTTGTTTTGGCCCAATAAACACAACATATTATTTATCCTTTCCTTCAAATCATCTTCATAGTACTACAGAAAACATAAACAATGACGGTTGTGAAACACATATAATGACGGTAACACATTTGTTATTAGGTAGCGTGTGATTGTATGTATGCTGGTTACCACAATGACCGTGTGACCATTTTATAAATTAGATAGAGCTCTATTATAACTATGGTTTTTAGAAACAAACGTTGTGTTATAATAGAAAACATCAACCCTATATCATACCAGAAACATCAATACACCCATTTTTAAATTGAAACTTGTTTTACATGAATGACCCAATTCCATTAGGAACCAAACAACCTACAAATAAATTTAAAAATACAAAGAGATATAATCATTCAACATCTCGAGGTTTCTAACTTCCAAGAGAAGAAAACATAGAGAATTGAAGAAGCAATAATGAGCAAACTTGACATACGTGAAATCTTTTGGCTTTTTGACTTTCAGAGTTTAGAGAAGAGGAAGAATTAGAAGAACAATTATAAGAGCGCAATTCCTCTTTGAACCAAAACACAAAAAATATTCATCCAAAGGAATCAGAGAATAGGAATAATCAAAATGAGTACTTCTGCTGGAACTTCTAACAATGATGAGAGAACAGAAGCTGTTGTGGTTCTAAAGGCTAGAGCTCCTGTGCAAAACCCTCCTCTTAATCAAGACGAGGTCCAAGTCATTGAAGCTGATGAGATGTCTCCTTTGAGACCCAGGAGAGCTCTTAAGAAGAAGAAAAAAAGGAAGAAGAAGAAGAAGAAGAGGATGAGGGTGAAAAGGGCAATCATCATCGATTCTGATGATGATGAAGCAAATTATTCATGATCAAAATTTCTCTCAGACAGCGCATTTAGATATTGTAGGATCAAGCGCTTACCACTGCGCTAAAAGCAATTGCTGCTAGTGAGGGCGCAACTTTATTTCCTTATAGTATGAGCCCTCAGGGGCTGCACCTAAAGCGAGGTTTGTAAGCTCTCTCTAGGCGCCATGGGTTGAGATGTTAAGCCCATTCGAATCCCTAAGGGTGACGCTGGATTTATTTATCCAACAATCTCCCCCCCAGTGTCAGCCGGAGGGATTCGAACCCATGACCATGCTCTGATACCACTTGTAGGATAGAAAAACACTTAGAAAGGGGGGGTTTGAATAAGTGTAGTCTTAAAAACTTGAACGATAAAAACAAATTGCACAGTTATTTTTATCCTGGTTCGTTGTTAACTAAACTACTCCAGTCCACCCCCACGGAGTGATTTACCTCACCTGAGGATTTAATCCACTAATCGCAACAGATTACAATGGTTTTCCACTTAGCCCACGACTAAGTCTTCTAGAGTATCCTGATCACAACCTGATCACTCTAGGAACAAATGCTTAGACATAAGCTAAGACTTTCTTAGAGTATCCTGACCACCACGTGATCACTCTAATTACAACTGCTTAGACACAAGCTAAGACTTCCTAGAGTATCCTGATCAACACTTGATCACTCTAGTTACTTACAAATTAATGTAATCAATTCTAAGAGTATTACAATGCTTCTGAAAAAGCTATAATCACAACAGTGATATTTCTCTTAACGTTTAAGCTTAATCTCACTAATATATTACAACAGCAATGTAGTGAGCTTTGATGAAGATGAAGTTTCTGAGCTTTGAGTTTAAACAGCGTTTCAGCAAGTTTAAATGTTTTCAAAATCGTCAACCTTGCTTCTCATCAGAACTTCATTTTTATAGGCACTTGAGAAGATGACCGTTGGGAGCATTTAATGCTTTGCGTGTTCCGTACAGCATTGCATTTAATGTTTCACGCTTTTGTCAACTACCTCGAGCCTTGTTCACGCTGTGTCTACTGACGTTGCCTTTAATAGCTTCCAACATTCCTTTTTTCAGTCAGCGTAGCCTGCCACCTGTACTTTCTTCTGATCTGATGTTTGTGTATACAACGTTTGAATATTATCAGAGTCAAACAGCTTGGTGCATAGCATCTTCTTGTCTTCTGACCTTGAAGTGCTTCTGAGCGTGATACCATGAGAACTTCAGTGCTTCTGCTTCTGATCTCAAGTTCTTCTGATGCTTCCATAGACCCATGTTCTGATTCTGCCTTGACCATCTTCTGATGTCTTGCCAGACCATGTTCTGATGTTGCATGCTGAACCTTCTGAGACAAAGCTTCTGAGCGCTGATTTGTGCATACTCTTTATATATTTCCTGAAAGGGAAATTGCAATGTATTAGAGTACCACATTATCTCACACAAAATTCATATCCTTGTTATCATCAAAACTAAGAATATTGATCCGAACAAATCTTGTTCTAACAATCTCCCCCTTTTTGATGATGACAAAAAAACATATATAAATGATATGAATTTGCGATCAGAAAGAGCAGACGGCTAAAGACAATTTACACAGCGATAGCATAAGCATGTGAAAATGTCTCCCCCTGAGATTAACAATCTCCCCCTGAGATGAATAATCTCCCCCTGAAATTAATACTAGAAGAATTTTATAAATAAAAGACTTCCCTGAGTATTTCAGTAGAGACGTTCACAGTGCTTGATCTTCAGAACATTCATGACTTCTGATTTCTGCTTCCACAGGACAGCTTCAGAACTTTGAATTTCTTTAGATCCTCAGAACATTCAAAGCTTCTGATTTCTGCTTCCATCGGACAGCTTCAGAACTTGAATTTCTTTGATCTTCAGAACATTCACAGCTTCTGACTTCTGCTTCCATCGGACAACTTCAGAACTTGAATTTCTTTGATCTTCAGAACATTCACAGCTTCTGACTTCTGCTTCCATCGGACAACTTCAGAACTTGAATTTCTTTGATCTTCAGAACATTCACAGCTTCTGACTTCTGCTTCCATCGGACAGCTTCAGAACTTGAATTTCTTTAGATCTTCAGAACATCCACAGCTTCTGATTCTTGCTTCCATTTGGACAGCTTCAGAGCTTGAATTTCTTCTTTCATCACTTCATGCTAGAATGTATCAGAACATTGTTGAATGTACCAGAGCATCATCAGAGCATCTCTACATCCTGAAATGTTACAGAACAAAACTGTAACACGGTGAACTGACTTTTATAATCGAAAATGTCGCGGTTAAGCAAGAGTCGCCACCGACTTTTATTTTATCCAAATTAATTAGAAAGGCAAAAAGAAACAGAAAAAAACCTTTTTAAAGAAATCTAAGTTCGGGGGGTAATTTATGCAAAGGGAAGGTGTAAGGCACCCTTTGCATCCATGGTTTTCCATGGGCTCTTAATTGCTTTGCTTGCTCGTTTTCAGAAAAAGTAGATGAAAAAGATAGGGACTTTAGCTTGTGAATAAGCGTTGCCCTTTTGAAAAATTATGAGAAAGAATATAATAAAAAGGTTTGAGCATTGCAAGGCAATTAGGGGCAATTACCTTAAACTCAGATGATAGGTCTCTTTTTGCCTTTCAGAATGAAAGGGTCTATCCTTGCCATAAGAGGGCAGGAAGCCTTTCGTTTGGAGGTTGAAGAGTCATCGAAGCATCCTTTGCCATAAGACTGTCCCATGCCATAGAAGGGCAGGTAGTCTAAGGTAAGGATCAGAATAAGCCTTTTCGTAGGCAGCCAGAAGATACCTCAGCCTTTTTTCCGTAGGCAACTTCCGAGGGTCGAGGTCATTTGTGTATCGAAGGCAGCATCATTTAGGGTCATATGACCTTTTAATTATCGAGGCAACAGGCTGAGGTATCCTCGTATTCGAGGGACATGGCTTATTCTGCAAAAAAAAAAAAAAAACACGAAGGCAACAGGCAACAGGCAACAAGGCAACAGAGAGGTTTACCCCAAAAGGGTGCGTGTGTGCAACAATCACGTGATTATATTCAGATATTATTTATCTTATAATTAGTGATTCTAATTGATTCAGAGTTGCACTCCCTAAATTACTAACCACGCAGTATATAAAGCAATAAAGGGGAAGGGGAAAATGAAACCAGCGGATCCCAATAGGGTTTGACATAAGTAATAATAAAACAAGAAAAATAATCAAGGTAAGGTTTAGGGTTACCCCACTCGTAGCTTTTAGAATCATCGAACCCTGAAAAGGCAAGCAAACCAAAACTAGGGTGAGCGTATGGCTAATTCAAAGGCGAGCGGGATCGACCCTAAAAATAAAGAATAAATAAATATAAAAACCATAGTTAAATAGGTAAGGGTACTTAGCTCGGATTTGATCTGATATGGTTGGCGGGAAATCTCGGGGTTAACCCTGAAGAAGGCAAAGCAGAAGAATGAAGGCAAGGCAAACCTTAAATTTTAAAGGAAACCAAATAGACTTTAAAAAAAGATAAATAAGACACTTAGCTTTGAGTTTTGATCGGGCGCGTTGTCGGAATGAACCCTGTTGATAACCCTGAAGAGGCATAGAAAAATAATATTTTAATGTAGGGCAATGTTCTTGTAAACCCTGATTAGGGTGTCAATTGAATAAAATGACAAATCGATTTAATTAATTATTGGTTTCGCAACCCAATTAATTAAATCGAAGAAAGAAAATAAAATCAGACACAAAACATTTTTTATGAATTTTTTTGAAATTAAAATAAAATAAATACGGATTTTTGAATATATTTAACTAAATTATTTAATTAACTAAAAAAACAGAATTAAGAAAATAATATAATATAGGTATGTATAGTAAATTAAAAGAAAAAGTCAAATATTAAATATATTAAAGAAAATAAAAATAAAATACTTATTATTATTATAACATTTTTATAAAAATTTTATGTAGTTTTTGTATAAGTAAAAGAAAGAAAAACAATTAAAAATATGTATATGTATATTAACATATAAAAAGAGATTTTATAGAATTAAATATATAAAAAAAAAATTGGAATACTTAGCTGTTGACCCAGTGTGACAGCTTCAGGATGGTGTATGGTGGACATCACGTTATTGCACGTTGGATCTGGCGTGGAGATTGATCTGAGGGCTACTGAACGATGGCACACCTGAGTCGCCTCCAAGTCACGCGCACAGGATCCAGTAGCTTGTTAATTCATCAAAAAACAAAGTAAGGGACGAGGATCGAACCCACGTCCTTACCTTCACCAGCGAACTCACCAGCCACCTCGTCGCGACGTTCAACGTGTTTAACATGTCCTTGGATTAGTAACTATATAAAAATAACATGAATAAAGAGAAAAAGAGGCGCGTGATTTAAATGATCCAACGGGGACACGCCACGTCTTCTTCTTCCTCAGAGGAACTGTAAATTGTTTCCCAGCCCTGCTAGGAATTAGCTACGACTGCGTTCGTGGCTAATTCACCTGTAACTTCCAAAATTGCATAAAAACCAAAAAAACTCATCGCGAGCATAGGAACGTGTTCGTCCAACAATTACTAACACGATGGGACCTGCAATTTCATCCAATTTTATACAGAACAAAAAGCCCTAAATGTATAACTCCAACCCTAACAATGGCGATCGATTCATCTCAACGTATAAATGTAATTAATCTTGCAGAAACGCTCACGGAATCATGGTAAACACAAATACGCAATCAAAACTCACTTAAAATGCGATAAAATATGCAATCGATGCTTAGAAAATTGGGACAAACCGTGAATGGTTAGTGCGTGTTCTTGAGGTGAGGAGACTTGGTAACGATCTGGAAACTTTCAATGAAGCATCAGGAACGTATTTAGCTGTTTAGAACGCCTTGAATCTTCTTCCAGCTCTCAAATCGAATTTACTTGTTCTTGGAATTTGGTGTGCTTGAATAGGTGTCTTGGCTGCAAGAATTCGTCCCCCCTAGGGTTTTGATGAGTTATGTACTTATATGTGAATGATTTAGGGCAACAAATTTGAAGAAAATCCAAGTGAATCTTTGATTGAAAATTTTAGGAAATATGATTGAAATATGTTTCTAAAATTGATCCAAATTCCATGTTTTCCAACCAATTTGCCCTTGCACGAATTTGGCAATAATTAAGACATATTTTGATAATTGATTCTAATTAAAATCAACACCAAATCAAATTTTCTTGTATTTCCTTCAATTATATGATTTATATTATATTTTTCATGAATTAAATTCAATAAAAAATCCAATATTAATCAATAAATCGTGGCAAATGAGTTTAGGGCCTTGGGTATCATAAACATGAAGTTTGGGTCAAGAAACATTGGGCCTCTTTGCAAAAAAATTCAATTTGAATCTTTTTTTCTTCACACTTTTCCTTTCAAAATGGTCTGACTTTGACAAAGCCTATCTCTCTCAATTTTTGAGGTATGGAAGTGTTCTAAGACATTTTGGAAACCTTAGAGAATCCTCTAACCAATGTCTTTGGTCTCGTATCAAAATCATTTTCCATTCTCCTTTTATGACCTTTTTAAAAAAAAGTCTTTTTGTTGTCTTTTGAAAAGGACCTATAATGTATGAAGCCATATCTCTTAAACCATTGACCTATGAGCTCTGTTTCTTGGACCATTGGATAGAGGAATGAATTCCCTTCAAAATGAGATTTGGTGGGAATTTTTCTGATGAAGTATGAATATTTGGTGAATTTTCAAAGTTTGGTTGACTTTTTTCAGTTCATGCTCAAAATAGTAACTTTTGACTTTTGACTTTTCCGATCTTTCCTTGCATCATCATGATCAACCCTTGATCAAATGATGATTTTAGGGTTATGAGAATGTTGTTGACCAAATATCTTGAGTTTTGACTGTATAATGACTGTTTTGCCCTTGGGAGTCGACTGTTGACCTAATCAGGATTTGAGGGACTAAATTTGCTCTGTTTGACTTGAAACTTTATATGGAGATACTTTGGGATGTTAGTGACCCTATGGAACCACCTTGAGCCATTGATTCAATGATTTTCCTCTGAATTATTCAAACCCTAGTTTAGAACTTCTGTGTGGGAGACTGTGTTTTGGAGCTTTGTCTTTTGATTTGGTTTTGTGTATGAAAAATAGCATGGGCAAATTTTGAGGTATGACAGCTGCCCCTGTTCAATTATCTTAAACCTGAAGATGTAGAGTGGTTTGCGCGCCAGTCGGTATCTGAAGGTGGAAGATGATTGAACATAAGAATACCAAGAAATTTGCCCTATTTGAAGTAGGGACTTTTGTCGGAGATGGGCTTGTGGATGCCATCTGGTAGTTGAATTTTGAGAAGATGTTGTTTGCGCGTTGACCGTGTCATTACCGTTCGTGGTAGATGAATTAGATCCTTGGGAATTGATCGTGTCAGTACCGTTCGTGATACTTGAATTAGATCTTGGAAAGATGATCGTGTCTTCATCGTTCGTGATGATAGAATTAGATCTGAGGAGATAATCGTGTCTTCATCGTTCGTGATGATAGAATTAGATTCTCTTGTCGTGTCAGCACCGTTCGTAGTGACTGAATTAGACTGGGAAGGCCAGTGATCATGTCCACACCGTTCGTGATGATAGACTTAGACCTCTGAAATTTGATCGTGTCAGTACCGTTCGTAGTATCTGAATTAGATCTTCTGTCGTGTCAGTACCGTTCGTAGTAGCTGAATTAGACTGAGAAGGTCAGTGACCGTGTCTACACCGTTCGTGATGATAGAATTAGATCTCTGAGAGTTGACCGTGTCAGTACCGTTCGTAGTAACCGAATTAGATCTTTTGTCGTGTCAGTACTGTTCGTAGTAGCTGAATTAGACTTTGAAAGTGATCGTGTCATTACCGTTCGTGGTAAATGAATTAGATCTTCGAGCATTGATCGTGTCAGTACCATTCGTAGTAGCTGAATTAGATCTTGGAAAGTTGGAGATTTCGTTCATTTGTCGGTACCTGTATTCTGAAAAAGGTAAGGTTAATCTTTATGCAATGTCATGATGTATGGGTTACGTAATGAATCCCTCAAAATAAATGAGAGCTTTTGCATGTTATGTATGAGTTCATTATGAGGTAATGTATGCAGTGTATGAACACGTTTATGACATATGATATGTGAATATGATTTATGTTGTCTTTGATTAAGAAAGTAGATCTTTATGTCCTTGTAATTGTACTGTCTGATCTTGTCTTGAAGATGCTCAGCTGGGAATTTATGATTTCTGCTTGGAGATGATCAGTGACTTGATGTTCCCTGATTGGTGATAAAGATATTGATAAATCATGTTGGAGGAGAGCGACAGTGTTGAAGATGTAAACTCTGTTGGGCAGCCCTGTCTCTATCGGGAGCGTTTGAAGATATCTTCTTAATGATTACTTTGTGGGGATATGATCTTGTGAACCCGGCTTTGTGGGGAGACATGGGTGAAAGTTGCCCCCAGTATTATAGTAACTACTACTTGATTTAGGACACGTCACTTAAAATGTCAAACTGGACTTGTATAGATTTGCCCCCAGTTAGCAGGAACTTTGGAAAGATTCGCCTTGCGAGGCCTTTATAAGATGTGCATTTTAGGAGACATGCCCCTAGTAATCATATGCCCAATATGATGTCCTATGTTGGTTGAGAAGTAGCTTCAGATTTTCTTGGATGCGTGCCCCTGATTATTTTGGCATCCTTGAGAGGTTCTCGGAATCTTGACTTGATTGCCCCAGATTGTTTGGACAAATAGTTTGAAACCCACTTGAGGTGTATGCCTTTGATTGTTTGGCTTTTGAGAGATTCTTATAATCTTGACTGGATTGCCCCAGATTGGTTGAGCAAAGCATGCCATGCCCCTTGTATACGTAGGATACATTGCTTCTCGGCGTAATCTTGTCTGTCGGGATAACTTTCAGTCATTAGTTGTACCCTGTGCAAGTTCTTTCTGATGCTAACATTTAAAATTATGTAGCAGAATATGTTTAATAATGAATTCATGAGATGCAATACATACGTTTGTCTTGAGTTTTTGAAAAACGTTAAAACAGGAGATGTAAAGGCGTGATATTTGTAAAAACATGATATTTGTAACAACGTGATGTTTGTAAAAACGTGATATCAACTCGGCATTTGTGGTAAACCTTAAGGAGTCAGGATACCTTTGTCGTGACAGTATGCTTTCGAACTAACCATGCTTCAGTTAGGACTTTCAAGGGTTGTAACGTGGCTTGGTTCACGGTTTAAGAAACAAAGGATAAAGGCTCAAAATTTGATTGTACCCACCCCTCTTCGTGATGATCTTCAGTCCTAAGCTCAGTTAATTCAACTTACGCATTCAGGTTCCAAGAGACTTTTGGATTTGCATCTTTGATAATGATGATGGTTCACAAGCAGAGAGAACTTTTGAGATGGCAGTCACTTCTTCCTTTTGGTAGTCATAACTTTGAGTTGTTCAAGAATTTATTGACTTCTTTTTTCATCTTTTTGATATCCCTAACTTTTGCCTGAACTGTCTCTTTTGAGCTTACAGTCAGCGGGACGCCTTGATTTTTGCCTAAGTCTTTTTTTGACTTAGCAGGCTTTTCTTTGTATATATGTTTCTTCCATTTTTTTTTGAAAGATATTGACTACCTTGCTTAATGATTGATGAACCATCATTGGCTTTTGATTGACATCTCCAACACTTCTTTGATGTGTACGGATGAACGCTTGTGATTGAAACCTTTGTTGAAAGGTGTACAGAGTGATTCTCTTAAAATAGAATGCACAGCCCAAATAACTGAGAACTACCCTGCCCCAGGTTAAAAATGCGGGTGTTTCGTACAAAAAGAAACTTCTACTCCTTAGGCTCAAAGGGGTTGACGAGGGATTACCATCCTTATATCTCCACTGTTTAGGAGTTGAAACAATGCCTGTACATCGTCAGCATAGTCCGTTCAAAAGCATATTGTATAAGGTTGCGGTATCGTTTTCGTCATCCTCCCTCAAAAGGCTTATAGCTTAGCAGGAGTTGAGTATCACAAAAAACATATGCAGAATAAAGACATAATTTTAAAGTGAGTGATAACGAAATAATTTATTCAAGACAAACATATGCAATGCACTGATGATGATTATTAAAACAGATAATGTCTATCATGATTTGAATGTTTAAACAAATAGAAAAGAAACATGCAAATGAAAGTAGATCTAATGATCCAAAAGTTCGTCCGGCTAGACTAGGCATAGGAGCGATGATCACCACAGGAGTTTCAGGAGGGTTGAATTTGATTTCTCCGTTATTGATCAGATCTTGAATCTTATTCCCCAATGTCTAACAATTGTTTGTGTAGTGTCCAGGAATGTTGGAATGGTATGCGCACCTTGTATTGAGATTTATAGTAGGTGTTTAGAATTTGTTGGCTCGATTTCCCTGAGCGTCTGGATCATATGACTGAATGGATTGTTGTGACTCAATTGTCGTGATTCCATTATCGTGACTCAGTTGTCGTGATTCCATTATCGTGACTCAGTTGTCGTGACTCAGTTGTCGTGACTCGGTTGTCGTGACTCAGTTGTCGGGACTCAGTTGTCGTGACTCGGTTGTCGTGACTCGGTTGTCGTGACTTAGTTGTCGTGATTCCATTATCGTGACCCAGTTGTCGTGACTCAGTTGTCGTGACTCGGTTGTCGTGACTTTGTTGTCGTGATTCCATCATCGTGACTCAGTTGTCGTGACTTTGTTGTCGGGACTCAGTTGTCGTGATTCCATTATCGTGGTCTTTTCTGATTTGAGTGTCATGATTAAATCTTTAATCGCACGCTTCAATGGTCTACCATCCTTTACACCATAACCAGGATTGATTGAATAATAAGTGCATCTCGCATTGTAATTGTACCCCAAGAATAGGAGTGCTTTCAATTCTTCTTGCCCCTTGGGTGAGTTCAGAATCACGGCTTGGAACTCAGTCTTTTGAGCTTGGAGATCCTTAACTGATTGTTCGAGATTCATGATGCTGAAATAAACAGCGAGGGAGGATGAGACACCTATTGTAAGAAACCTGTTATGCGATGTTATGAATGCAAATGCAATATTTTCAAGGATCTTTAGGCTTTTAGTTAGCAACATTAGAAAATGATTTGGTCGCGTCTTTGTCTGAAGAATTCTGACTTTGGTTTTTTAACGTCCTTCTTTGAGAATCCAGCTCACCATATCGAGTGGGTCATCGCCTCTGATTCGGGATATCTCTGAATTTGAAGGTACTTGGCTAGAGGAAAATAAATCCTCTTGCCCCTTGATAGATACTGAATCTCTGAATTGGAAGGCATGTGACTAGAGTAAAATAAATCCTCTTGCCCCTAGATAGGAATTCAGTCCTTGATAAGAGCACCTGAAATTGCGCGCCCTAAATCCCTAAGATCCTTGAAAGGGTTAGTTAAATCATGTTATGCTTATGATGTCATGATGTCATGATGTTATGCGAATGAAGTTCATTTGGCATAGTGTGAGATAGTAAGGACAAACAAGTCCTTTTAACAAAACCTGCAAGGAAATGAAGGTTAGTAGTAAACACAATAAGTCACACAAGTCACGCAAGTCACACAAGTCACACAATTTTTGGCTTAAGGCTTGCATGGAGTCTGATCAGGTGTCCTTCCCAAGGGTGTTTCTATGGACAAGGAGATTTCAGCAGCGGGTTCTACAAGTTATCCAGAATTGTCAGCCCTTCTAAAGCACCCTCGGACATGATGCATTTGCACCATGCAATGATACTTTGAGAAAGGACCTATCTGAATTGTAGCATCGGGTAGCGACTAATTCTTAACATTTGTCAAGAGTAGTCCCCCCACTACGTTCCTAAAGGCCAGGATGGGTTAAGGGTAACTAAAGGTCCTTGAGCTCCGGCGCACCCACAGACACATACATAGACCCCCCTCATTTGAGAAAGGTGTGCATATGCTATGGAGTCCTAACTCAAGTGTGAACTTCATATTGACTCATCTCCCACATATGTGAAAGAGGTCGCCATGACTATGCCACTCCTAATCTTAAGTGTTCTTGAATCCGGGAATAGGATTCGTCCTTCATTTAATTCCCAAAACGCCCCTGAAAAATAAAACAAACAAAGCAAACAATAGAAAACATTTAAGTGATTCCTAAACTTTTAAGGTAACCCCTCTTTTATAAGAAAATTCTCCCCAGCAGAGTCGCCAGTTCTGTAACACGGTGAACTGACTTTTATAATCGAAAATGTCGCGGTTAAGCAAGAGTCGCCACCGACTTTTATTTTATCCAAATTAATTAGAAAGGCAAAAAGAAACAGAAAAAAACCTTTTTAAAGAAATCTAAGTTCGGGGGGTAATTTATGCAAAGGGAAGGTGTAAGGCACCCTTTGCATCCATGGTTTTCCATGGGCTCTTAATTGCTTTGCTTGCTCGTTTTCAGAAAAAGTAGATGAAAAAGATAGGGACTTTAGCTTGTGAATAAGCGTTGCCCTTTTGAAAAATTATGAGAAAGAATATAATAAAAAGGTTTGAGCATTGCAAGGCAATTAGGGGCAATTACCTTAAACTCAGATGATAGGTCTCTTTTTGCCTTTCAGAATGAAAGGGTCTATCCTTGCCATAAGAGGGCAGGAAGCCTTTCGTTTGGAGGTTGAAGAGTCATCGAAGCATCCTTTGCCATAAGACTGTCCCATGCCATAGAAGGGCAGGTAGTCTAAGGTAAGGATCAGAATAAGCCTTTTCGTAGGCAGCCAGAAGATACCTCAGCCTTTTTTCCGTAGGCAACTTCCGAGGGTCGAGGTCATTTGTGTATCGAAGGCAGCATCATTTAGGGTCATATGACCTTTTAATTATCGAGGCAACAGGCTGAGGTATCCTCGTATTCGAGGGACATGGCTTATTCTGCAAAAAAAAAAAAAAAAACACGAAGGCAACAGGCAACAGGCAACAAGGCAACAGAGAGGTTTACCCCAAAAGGGTGCGTGTGTGCAACAATCACGTGATTATATTCAGATATTATTTATCTTATAATTAGTGATTCTAATTGATTCAGAGTTGCACTCCCTAAATTACTAACCACGCAGTATATAAAGCAATAAAGGGGAAGGGGAAAATGAAACCAGCGGATCCCAATAGGGTTTGACATAAGTAATAATAAAACAAGAAAAATAATCAAGGTAAGGTTTAGGGTTACCCCACTCGTAGCTTTTAGAATCATCGAACCCTGAAAAGGCAAGCAAACCAAAACTAGGGTGAGCGTATGGCTAATTCAAAGGCGAGCGGGATCGACCCTAAAAATAAAGAATAAATAAATATAAAAACCATAGTTAAATAGGTAAGGGTACTTAGCTCGGATTTGATCTGATATGGTTGGCGGGAAATCTCGGGGTTAACCCTGAAGAAGGCAAAGCAGAAGAATGAAGGCAAGGCAAACCTTAAATTTTAAAGGAAACCAAATAGACTTTAAAAAAAGATAAATAAGACACTTAGCTTTGAGTTTTGATCGGGCGCGTTGTCGGAATGAACCCTGTTGATAACCCTGAAGAGGCATAGAAAAATAATATTTTAATGTAGGGCAATGTTCTTGTAAACCCTGATTAGGGTGTCAATTGAATAAAATGACAAATCGATTTAATTAATTATTGGTTTCGCAACCCAATTAATTAAATCGAAGAAAGAAAATAAAATCAGACACAAAACATTTTTTATGAATTTTTTTGAAATTAAAATAAAATAAATACGAATTTTTGAATATATTTAACTAAATTATTTAATTAACTAAAAAAACAGAATTAAGAAAATAATATAATATAGGTATGTATAGTAAATTAAAAGAAAAAGTCAAATATTAAATATATTAAAGAAAATAAAAATAAAATACTTATTATTATTATAACATTTTTATAAAAATTTTATGTAGTTTTTGTATAAGTAAAAGAAAGAAAAACAATTAAAAATATGTATATGTATATTAACATATAAAAAGAGATTTTATAGAATTAAATATATAAAAAAAAAATTGGAATACTTAGCTGTTGACCCAGTGTGACAGCTTCAGGATGGTGTATGGTGGACATCACGTTATTGCACGTTGGATCTGGCGTGGAGATTGATCTGAGGGCTACTGAACGATGGCACACCTGAGTCGCCTCCAAGTCACGCGCACAGGATCCAGTAGCTTGTTAATTCATCAAAAAACAAAGTAAGGGACGAGGATCGAACCCACGTCCTTACCTTCACCAGCGAACTCACCAGCCACCTCGTCGCGACGTTCAACGTGTTTAACATGTCCTTGGATTAGTAACTATATAAAAATAACATGAATAAAGAGAAAAAGAGGCGCGTGATTTAAATGATCCAACGGGGACACGCCACGTCTTCTTCTTCCTCAGAGGAACTGTAAATTGTTTCCCAGCCCTGCTAGGAATTAGCTACGACTGCGTTCGTGGCTAATTCACCTGTAACTTCCAAAATTGCATAAAAACCAAAAAAACTCATCGCGAGCATAGGAACGTGTTCGTCCAACAATTACTAACACGATGGGACCTGCAATTTCATCCAATTTTATACAGAACAAAAAGCCCTAAATGTATAACTCCAACCCTAACAATGGCGATCGATTCATCTCAACGTATAAATGTAATTAATCTTGCAGAAACGCTCACGGAATCATGGTAAACACAAATACGCAATCAAAACTCACTTAAAATGCGATAAAATATGCAATCGATGCTTAGAAAATTGGGACAAACCGTGAATGGTTAGTGCGTGTTCTTGAGGTGAGGAGACTTGGTAACGATCTGGAAACTTTCAATGAAGCATCAGGAACGTATTTAGCTGTTTAGAACACCTTGAATCTTCTTCCAGCTCTCAAATCGAATTTACTTGTTCTTGGAATTTGGTGTGCTTGAATAGGTGTCTTGGCTGCAAGAATTCGTCCCCCCTAGGGTTTTGATGAGTTATGTACTTATATGTGAATGATTTAGGGCAACAAATTTGAAGAAAATCCAAGTGAATCTTTGATTGAAAATTTTAGGAAATATGATTGAAATATGTTTCTAAAATTGATCCAAATTCCATGTTTTCCAACCAATTTGCCCTTGCACGAATTTGGCAATAATTAAGACATATTTTGATAATTGATTCTAATTAAAATCAACACCAAATCAAATTTTCTTGTATTTCCTTCAATTATATGATTTATATTATATTTTTCATGAATTAAATTCAATAAAAAATCCAATATTAATCAATAAATCGTGGCAAATGAGTTTAGGGCCTTGGGTATCATAAACATGAAGTTTGGGTCAAGAAACATTGGGCCTCTTTGCAAAAAAATTCAATTTGAATCTTTTTTTCTTCACACTTTTCCTTTCAAAATGGTCTGACTTTGACAAAGCCTATCTCTCTCAATTTTTGAGGTATGGAAGTGTTCTAAGACATTTTGGAAACCTTAGAGAATCCTCTAACCAATGTCTTTGGTCTCGTATCAAAATCATTTTCCATTCTCCTTTTATGACCTTTTTAAAAAAAAGTCTTTTTGTTGTCTTTTGAAAAGGACCTATAATGTATGAAGCCATATCTCTTAAACCATTGACCTATGAGCTCTGTTTCTTGGACCATTGGATAGAGGAATGAATTCCCTTCAAAATGAGATTTGGTGGGAATTTTTCTGATGAAGTATGAATATTTGGTGAATTTTCAAAGTTTGGTTGACTTTTTTCAGTTCATGCTCAAAATAGTAACTTTTGACTTTTGACTTTTCCGATCTTTCCTTGCATCATCATGATCAACCCTTGATCAAATGATGATTTTAGGGTTATGAGAATGTTGTTGACCAAATATCTTGAGTTTTGACTGTATAATGACTGTTTTGCCCTTGGGAGTCGACTGTTGACCTAATCAGGATTTGAGGGACTAAATTTGCTCTGTTTGACTTGAAACTTTATATGGAGATACTTTGGGATGTTAGTGACCCTATGGAACCACCTTGAGCCATTGATTCAATGATTTTCCTCTGAATTATTCAAACCCTAGTTTAGAACTTCTGTGTGGGAGACTGTGTTTTGGAGCTTTGTCTTTTGATTTGGTTTTGTGTATGAAAAATAGCATGGGCAAATTTTGAGGTATGACAAAAACTAAACGACAAAAGTCAGCATGAATGAATCAGAACATAAAATATGTTTCAGAACACATAATATGTATCAGAGCCATATAAGCCATATAGAATGTATCAGAACAACTAGACACAATGTTTCAGATCATATTCTATCATCAGAATATCTGAACATTCTTGCTTCTGCTTCTGCTTCTGATTCTGAAGCTTCATAGCACTCAGCTTGCTTCAAGAATCCAAGAACTTGATTTATCTTGTTGCTTCTTATGTTGCTCTTTAAAGAGAATCTTCAATTCCTGCAACAACACAACTTAAAGAATAGAACTTTGCAAGTTCTATTAGTAATGTGGGGCCTTTTTACTCGGTAACTGATAATATTTAATCAGATCATTTATCATATATTGTCTCCCCCTTTTTGTCATAACATCAAAAAGAATATAAAAGATTCAGATGTAGAAAACGACAAAGGAAAGAAACAGAAATAAACTTTTCATTGATTAAACAAACAGGATTACAAAAGATGTATGCAGAATAACAGATGCAACAAGGAAGGAAAACTACAAAGACCAAAGACTAAGACCCTAGCCTAGACAAAATCTGCGCCAGAATGTCATGAACCCCGTCAGTGCTTGCAGTTTGCCTTGCCATGAAGGAGCGAAACTCAGCATTGGCTGCTTCTTGCGCATCCAAATGAGAAGCCAGCATAGCCTGATTCTGATGCAGAGCTTCCAAGGTCTCCATCAGAGCTGAGGGTACACCAAAAGAAGAAGCACCAGAATTTCTGCCAACAGGGACAGCAATCTCAGCAGGACGATTTTCTGGGAGGTCTTCAGCAGCCTCAGCATATTCTGGTTCAGGCAACTCAGAAGCTCCAACTTCCAACGCCTGAAGAATAGCTGCTAGGTTTGTTGGAGGAGTAGGACCAGCAACTTCAGCAGGATAAACCACTTCTGGAAAGGCCATGTGAGGAGCACTTTCAGAAGGGTTCATTCTGAACCAATCAAACAGCCATTGAAAATCTCCAGTCATCACAAGATACCTTGGTCTCCATACCATGATGTCTCTGCAGGGATTTTCTTCTACCATCTCATCTGCAGGTATCCTCTCTTCAAGAACTCTTCTGTTCCTAATGAGATGGTGATAGCTGCTTTCACCAACTTCCAAGAGACGACCACGAGCCCCAGGTGCTTCAGTCATGATCATTCTCTGGACATCCGTAGCCCTAACCAGAAAATCCTGGCGAAAGGCTTCCCAGAGGTTGCAGGTAGCATACTCATCCAGATGATTAAGGCGAGCAGCACCCAGAATCTCCAACCAGCTATTTACATCAGAATGTAAAAGCTCTAGAAATGATTGAGCGGTAGGTGTTGGAGGGTTGACAGTGAACCTGGAGTCGGGAAACACAAAACTGTAGGGGTTAGGTGTTCTGGTGGGAAAAAGGTGTGAGAGAGATGAGGATATATCTGAGGGATGGGTTGAAGGAGAGGAGATATCAGATGGTGAAGAAGGTGGTTCCAGAAAGATGAATGAAGAGGAAGAGGTGGTGGATGTTTGTGAAGAGGAAGGTGATTGAGGGATACCGTCAAGAGGTTGATACACACGTCTAGAGTAGTTTCCAGACATCATAGCTTCAAACGGGTTCACTTTGAGAGGGTCATAGGTGATCCTTACTCTTTTTGGTTTGATTTCTGGTTCATCAGTTGCCTTTCTCTTTTGTTTACGATCAGTTTCTTGATTTGCAGAGCTTGACGAGGGATTCATGATGAAGTTGCAGATAGTGAAAACTGCTAGGGTTTACGATATGAATGCAAGGAGAGAGAGAGGGCAAAAAAGAAACTGAATGCAAGAGAGAGAAATATAAGAGGGAAAAGAAACGTTTGAAGAGTATTAAAAGAAAACAAAATAAAAGGAAATGATGGATAGCATTTAATGTTACATGACGTGAGGAGAGATAATAATGACAAAAAAAAGGATTAGCACAGTTACCTAAGTAGGCGTCCCCTCAACTGCACGCACGCTTGTCCAGAAATAGTGAACACGTGTTTGCCATCGGGATAGCCAGTTACAGCTGTTTTACTTTTAAAGAGATTCTGAGTCAACTTAGACAATGAAATGTTAGTAATAACAAAATCACTACTTCTAATTGATTACAATCAGAACTTCTTATAAAAGACTAATCCAATCTCATTTCAGAAGATACTCATACATAAGATCTTCTCATCTTCTCATTCTGGGCATAAATCCATACTGATATTCTTCAGAATGAACTTAAACCTATCTTCAGCAAGGGGTTTTGTAAAGATATCAGCCCATTGATGGTCTGTATCCACAAAGTTTAAAGATATAACACCCTTCTGAACATAGTCCCTTATGAAATGATGTTTAATCTCAATATGTTTAGCTTTTGAATGTAAGATAGGATTCTTAAATAAACATATAGCAGAAGTATTATCACAGAAGATAGGAATGTTACTCTCATATATCTGATAATCTTCTAGCTGACTTCTCATCCAGAGCATTTGTGTGCTACAACCTGCAGCAGCAACATATTCTGCTTATGTTGTTGAGAGGGCAATTGTAGCTTGCTTCTTGCTGTACCATGAGATCAGATGACTTCCAAGAAATTGACAACTTCCAGAAGTGCTCTTCCTTTCAATTCTATCTCCAGCATAGTCAGCATCACAGAATCCTACTAAGTTGTAATCTTTGGATCTTCTGTAAACTAAACCAACATTAGTAGTACCTTTCAGATACCTCAGAATTCTCTTAACCGCAGTTAAATGAGATTCTCTCGAATCTGATTGGAATCTAGCACACAAACAAACACTAAAGAGAATGTCAGGTCTAGAAGCAGTTAGGTATAGAAGAGATCCAATCATACCTCTGTACAACTTCTGATCTACCTTCTTACTTACCTCATCCTTACCTAGGACACATGTTGGATGCATAGGAGTTTTGGCTTCTTTGCTTTTAGAAAGATTAAACTTCTTCAGAAGTTCTTTCACATACTTCGTTTGATGAACATAGGTTCCATCAGAAGTTTGGTTGATTTGAATCCCAAGGAAATACTTGAGTTCTCCCATCATGCTCATTTCAAATTCAGCCTGCATAGACTCAGCAAACTCCTTTCCAAGTGTAGCATTAGATGTTCCAAAGATAATATCATCAACATATATTTGACAAATTAAAATATCCTTTTTAAATGTTTTACAGAAGAGAGTAGTGTCCACTTTTCCTCTAGTGAAACCATTTTCCAGAAGGAAAGAACTTAAACGTTCATACCAAGCTCTAGGAGCTTGCTTCAATCCGTATAATGATTTCTTTAATTTAAAAACATGATTTGGAGACATGGAGTCTTCAAAACCAGGAGGTTGATGGACATAAACTTCTTCATCTATATAACCATTTAAGAAGGCACTCTTAACATCCATCTGATAAAGAGTGATGTTGTGTTGAGTGGCAAAAGAAATTAATAGACGAATAGATTCTAACTTGGCCACTGGTGCAAAGGTTTCTGTGTAGTCAATCCCTTCTTGCTGACTATAACCTTGAGCAACCAGTCTGGCTTTGTTTCTTACCACTTCTCCCTTCTCGCTTAGCTTGTTTCTGAACACCCACTTAGTGCCGATGATGTTAAATCCTTTTGGTCTAGGAACCAAGTCCCATACGTCATTCCTTGTAAACTGATTTAGTTCTTCTTGCATGGCAATTATCCAGTCTGGATCTTCTAGAGCTTGATCAACAGAAGTTGGCTCGATCAAAGAAATAGACCTAATTGACATTCTGCATTGTTCTTAAGGAATGCCCTTGTTCTGATGGGATCATCTTTCTTCCCAAGGATTACATCTTCTGAATGAGCTGAAGCAAGTCTAGGTGATCTTCTGACTGTTGGCTCTTCAGAAATCCTAAGATTCTCTAAAGATGCAGCAACTTGATCTTCTGATCCATTGCTTCTGAGACTGCCAGCTTCTGCAGCTTTGCTTCTTGGTTCTACTGCTTCTGATATATCAATATCACAATCTGCAAAATTCTCAAACTGCTTTGGTTTTTCAGCGTCACCCTTAGGGATTCAAATGGGCTTAACATCCCAACCCATGGCGCCTAGAGAGAGCTTACAAACCTCGCTTTAGGTGCAGCCCCTGAGGGCTCATACTATAAGGAAATAAAGTTGCGCCCTCACTAACAGCAATTGCTTTTAGCGCAGTGGTAAGCGCTTGATCCTACAAGTGGTATCAGAGCATGGTCATGGGTTCGAATCCCCCCGGCTGACACTGGGGGGGAGATTGTTGGATAAATAAATCCAGCGTCACCCTTAGGGATTCGAATGGGCTTAACATCCCAACCCATGGCGCCTAGAGAGAGAGCTTACAAACCTCGCTTTAGGTGCAGCCCCTGAGGGCTCATACTATAAGGAAATAAAGTTGCGCCCTCACTAGCAGCAATTGCTTTTAGCGCAGTGGTAAGCGCTTGATCCTACAGATATGATTAATAAAAAAATGACTGACATTTTTGTAAGTTTTCAACTTAAGGCTTATTAATCTAATTTGTATTCAAGCAATTATATTAACGTTTCTAATCTATCAGCTTATTTTGACGTATACGCTAATCTAGTGCTTTCATCCCATGTTTTCATGGAATTCAAGAACTATTTTCTCATACACAATAATCTATTATCTTTCATCCTATGGTTATATGCTACAAAATCTGAATAAATCGAAAACACAGTTGCAACTAGGGGTGTTCGCGGTGCGGTTTGGGCGGTTTTTATGTTAAAAATCATCCGAACCACAAGAGAAAAAAACGTGCGGTTCGGTTTGGTTCGATTGACTCTAAGAAAAAAACCAAACCAAACCAAACCAAACCAATGAGGTTTGGATTGGTTCGGTTGGTTCGGTTTTTTAATTATATATAGTCCACACTACTTGCAACCAATATGATTCAATTGGTTGATATTTCTCACAGTTAGATAAAATGATAATTATTAATATTACTCATGCACAAAAACTTGATATATAATAATACAGTAATGTTGTCTTTTTCTTCTTGCACACAATTTAACAATAATTAAAATAGTATTCAATCAAATGCAAAATTCAAAATAGTTGCATGAAAATAGTATTTAATACATAAGTTAACCATCAAAGTAGTACATTGAATAAAACCGATACATAATACATAAATTAAAACTTTATGTTTCTTCTTGCTTCTTGGAATGAGTTGCCATTGAGAAGGTAAAAATTTGACCACCATGCTAATTCGGAATTAGATCTTTTATATAAGCTCGTCTCTTTTTCAGCCCGCAAGTTCACTTCTTTTGTCACTTCAATAGTAAAAAGGCTGCCAATATTGCAACAACCAGGATTACCTCAATCCCTCAAATAATTCTCGTATAAATCATTTCCATCAAATACCAGGAATATAAATAATTCTCACATCAAATACCAGGAAAATTGCAACATAATATTTGAACAATTCTCCCACCAGTATATTACAACATGATAATTCTCGTATAAAACCAGGAATAATTCTCACACCAGAATATTGCAACAGAATATTTGAAATATGTGAAACTAAGAAAATATTAAAAACATACCTCTTTTTAAGCATGTCTCTAATCAGATTCAATATCATAAAGTCCCTCATTTAGTTGTGGGATCGGTTCCATTTCTAAAAATGTATCAAATATATTAACAAACGTTAGACAAAACAAACAATTGAATAAAATATATTCATGAACAAAGTTTACAACATATATGTACCTTGTTCGAGCTTCTCCAAGTCTTCTAAGTGCTCTTCAATATCCACTTTAAAAGGGGAGGATCTTAACCAATTTTGTGCACATATTAAAGCTTCAATAGTGTGTGGTGTAAAGGAGCTCCTATAACAATTAAGAACTCCACCCCTGGTGCTAAAAGCTGACTCTGAAGTAACAGTAGATATTAGCATAGCCAAAATATCTCTAGCCATTATACCAAGAGTAGGGTATTTGGTGGAATTTACCTTCCACCAATTCAAGATATCAAAATTTCTTCTCCCTCATCTCCATGAGATACAAATCTACTTCATTTTTATTTAAATTTGAATCTTGGTCCATGTCCTTCTCAAATTGATCATCCATATGATCAGAAGATCTAACAACTTCTAATAGCTCTATTTCATGTGCAGCATCTTCGGCTTGGCCTTTACTTAAGAAAAGACTATAGCTTTCAAACATTTTGTTTAGTGTTTGCCTCACCTTATCACACAGAAAATCAGCAACTTCCGTCTTATAAAACTTATCCAATCCCCACTTAATAAATTGGAACTTACGTCGAGGATAAAAAATTACAGCAATAAAGACTATCACATTCATCTTTTTGACATACCCCTAATACTTACTATATTTCTCATCCATAGCATTAGCTATATTTGTAAGTAATGGGTCGTCTTCATGACATTCCTTCCAAGTCTTTAATGCCCCCAATATCGTACAATATTCCATGAAATAAGTTGAAGATGTTACATAAGTCGAACCTGACACCCTCGTAGTGATTTCAAAAAACAACTTCCCTAGAAATTGAAATCCTTCCTGGAAGTGGGAACCTAGGTTGTGTAACACTCAAAAAATGACGGAATCCTTCATTTTCAACAAAATAAAAAGGCAATTCATCCACGATTATCATTCTAACTAAAGCTTGTCTACACAATTCAACATCGAAATGGATACCAACAAGTGCATTACTATGTCCTTTAGAACCTTCTTGAAGGCTAAGAGTGGTTTGACTAGGATCACGAACACTTTTCGGAATTTTTTTACATTGATGCAGCAAATGGTTATTTAAATTTATGGTTCCATTCTTGTGTGAATCAGTCGTATAAGATTTCGTACACCAATTACACTTAGCCCGAGTACCCGATTCATCTCTTGTAAAATGATCTCAAACCCAAGATTTAGGCCTACAAGGTTTTTGTTTACCCGAATCTGCAGCATTAGAATCATCAGCTTTGGAATCATTATCTTTGGAATCATTAGCTTTAGAATCATCAGGTTCTCCAACTTTCCTTTTCTTTTTCTGTTGAACATTGTCGCCTTCATGTTTGTTCAAATCACTAGTTTGGGGTGGATTTGTTGTAGGCATTAGTGGACTGTTTTGAGACGGAAAATACACAATTCAAACACTGTACATGTAATTATAGCCATTATAAATAAGTTCCAATCATGAAGTTAACAACTATAAATATAGCCACTTACAAATACACTTATCTTTATCATTATTTTACCTGATTTTCGGCCATGGAAAAGGAAGCATCAGATCCATCAACAGAATTGACTTCTTTATCAACAGTCATATCTAAAAAATGAAGGAAAACTAAAACATAAACAAAATATATAAAACCACTCCTTGTCACTTTCAAAATTGAATCTAATTAAAAAATAAGTAAAATGAAGATATCACAATATTGTATTATGATACAATAACACAAAACAAGTAAAATAACAAAAAATTGCCTGGTCGTACTACCAGAGTTATTTCTCCCTTGAATAAATATATCACAGTTGTAAGCTAGGACATGAATGGTGTTATGAAGATGAAGAAAATTACATGACAAGTATTAATTTTGTATAACTCTATTAGAACAAAAGAAGAAAACATGATTTACCTAATTTTCGGAATAGAACAGAAGCAGAACATTGCAATTGTGAAGAAGATGAACGAATTCGTGTTCGGCGTTTGAATTTTTCTTCGTCATTCTTCAATTTGAGTTTGCTGATGTTGGGAGGAAAAGTTTCTCCGCCGTTATTCCTGATGTTGCAAAAGAACCCTAGCTGCGTTTGTTGTTTTGTTACTCGTGAAAAAGGTTAAAAAATTGGGTATTGGGCTTGTTGAGTATTGGGCTTGTACATTAAATAAATAAGTTGTAAATATCACGGTTTAGTTTGGTTTGGTTCGGTTTCTCAATGTAAACCGCAAACCAAACCGAACTGCACGGTTCTGCCATAAAATGACCCAAACGCATCCAAACCAAATGCGGTTTTTGCAGTTTTCGGTTCAATTAGGTTCGGTTTGCGGTTTTTTATTGGTTTGGTTTGGTTTTGAACACCCCTAGTTGCAGCAAAACGAAAAATAAAGGAAATGTGAATGTCACAAAAACTAAAACATGAATAATACACATTAATAAGAACATAAACAGATGCGGTAACCCTAAACGTTCATAAGCGACAGAGAGATAGAGATATAGAGAAAATGATGACGCACTAGAAATGATATTAGAACAGGATGGTAAAGATTTCGCTTCCAGAAATGATATTCGAATAGGACGGTGAAGATTTCGCTTCCAGAAATGATATTCGAAGTGGATGGTGAAGATTTCGGTATCGTTGTCGTGTCGTTTGCTAAGGTACCCCTGCGTGTTATGAACAAAATAATGTACATGCTATGTTTTAATTTTGTGGGAAAAAATTTCACAACGGTTGTGAGCTTCAACCGTAGTGATATATGAAACTAATAACCACAGTTGTATAAAACAACCGTAGTTGTTATACTTTCAATTTTTAAATAAAAAATATTAAGGGACGCACGCTTATTTTTACTGTAAAAATATAAAAATATTGATGTTGGGATTTGAAGCTTGTCACCCAACATATATGATAACGATTCTTTATAGGATTCATGATGAAAAGTTTCTTAATAAAAAATCATGCGTGTAGAAAATGTGATATGGCTACGGTGGATATACGGTCGTGGTAATATAATGTTGCCGAAGGTGAATTCCGTAGTAGTTTCAGGTAGTACGTTTTATTATGCAAGGGACAACACATCCTGTAGAAGGTCTGTCGCACAGACAGACTAGCAACCCATGCAATTCTGAATGCATTAGTTTTTGCAAAATTTGTCTTATAGTGTTTGATCTTATTCGTTCAATTCTTCAACTCACTAGCATTATAATTTTCACATTGTTGCCATGTTTGTCCTAATGTCATGAACCTTCATTCCTTATAACCTCTTTTGCCTCTAAGACTTGTTGCAAATCAAGATTGAAGTGGTACTCAAGTTCTATTGTGCTAGAACTTATCATAAAACAAGCAGTCCTACACAAGTGACAAAAACATTAAACTCTAAAAAGAGAGCACTTATTGTGCTCTTCACAAAATAAATTGAAATATCAATCTACTTGAATTAATCTAATAAAATTTGCTGATAAAAAAATAAAGTCGAGTGGTAAAGGCTTAAGTTTCTTAAAAATAGTGAGTTATCAAGAACTCATACAGGGTCTTCTCTAGTATAGGTTTAATGAACTCCCTATTTAAGACGTGGCATACGATACTAAACGCATCCCCCTAAAAGTAATTAGGTATTCCCATCTCACTTATCATTGTTTGTGCTAATTTTTCAAAAACACAATTTTTACGCTCTACTACATAACAAGTTGTGGGTTATACCTTTTTTGTCACAAAAATATTCAAAATGATGATTAACAAATTCACCACTATGACCACTTCTTAAAGCTGTTATTTTTAAATTGATTTGGTTTTAGACAAATTTGGAAAATCTAACAAAATCATTGAAAGTTTCTTCCTCGTGGGTTAAGAATAGAGTCCAACTAAATCTCGTGTAATCGTCTAGTGTCACGAAGTCATATTAATTTCCTCATAGACTCTTAGTCCTTAAAGAAATAACGAGATCTAGATGGACAGTCTCAAGAGGTTTAGTTGTGGAAACACAATTTTTTGGTTTAAAAGACACTAATGTTTGCTTTTTTCCATTTGACATACATCACATAACTTCTCTTTTGAAAATTTTATTTTCGGTATACTAATGACTAAATTCTTGAATGCTATTTTATTAATCAAATCAAAATGAACATGGTCAAAACATCTATGTCATAGCCAAAAGTTTTCACTCATTCACCTAAGATTTTATCTTTTGTCGCATAATTGACTAATGCTTAGGAGATTTTATCACATAATTGCAGATGGATTTCTCACAATACATTCACCTAAGATTTTATCTGGATTATTGTCTCCATAAGTGACGTAGTCGTACTCTTTATGAACAAAGTCGATAAAAATTAATGTGTCTCCCATCACATGCCTTGAACAACCACTATCCAAGAACCATATCCTATTTATAGTTGTAAGACATTCATGCAAGAAGATCAACAAGGTAATTTAGGTACCTAACTTGTGTTGGGTCCTTGGAGTTAGTACTTAGACCTTTAAGTATCTATGTCATGAGACCACTAAAGATTTTTACATTCTTAATGTGACATAGAGGTCTAATATGACACTTTTCACTATAATAATTAGGGATGAAATTGTCCAGACCTGCCTATAAGGGCATATAGTCTATTCTATTTAAGTCTCGTTTGACCTGACTTATTTAATAAAAAAGTTAGACCTAACTTTTTTTTAAAAGCCAATTTAATTAAATAAATCAAATTTAGACTATTAAAAAGCCCACTTGTATGAAGTTTTATAGGCCATATATCCACACATATTATAAAATAGACTAAATAGTATATGAAAGACTTAGTTGTATATATAAAAAATAGATAAAATAGACTATTTTAAAACCTTGATGTAAAACACATTTTTAAATAAGCTTTCAAACTAATCCATATTTTTAAAAAAGTCAGACTAAAAAAAAGAAAAAAGATGCTATAATAGACTATAAATTAGACTCAAGCCTTAAAAATTTATCATAAACCAGACTTAAACATTCTAAAAAGAATGTCTGAACACTTATTCTCACCCTTAACAATAATAACAAATTAACTTAGGAGAAAAAACCATTCACCACTAAACGAATATAAGAAAACCCAATTAATTGAGTTAAATGACTCAATTGTTTCTAACTAATTAATTATCCTACTTGGCAAATCCTTTTATTTTTATTGCCTGATAAATATTTATTATGTTTACATAGATAGAAACACACGGATTTATTTTCAAAATTATAAATTTAAGATACTATTCTAGAACTCAAACTATTTTAAAAAGAAAATAAGATATTATAACTTAGAACTTAAGAATTCAACCTTCGCTCACTTATATACATCTCGAGACCATCCAAAATATTGACTCTCTTCAAAGTTGAAAAGAAGTAATATTCAAAGCATCACCATGAAAGTGATTATATGGTTTTTATGTGATAAGATACACATAATCTCTAGAGTAATGATAATAGAGGAGACCAAATGTTTTATTTTTTATTTATTTTTAAATTAAACGAATCCTTTCAAATGGATGACAATTTAATTTGTTCTTACTTTTTTGAAAGTTGACATATCAAATCCAGAGAAATGGGAATCTAGTCATTTCTTGTATTTTTCCATCTTACATAAGCAAAATTTATGGCCAAAAGGTGCTTTGGAATATTTAATTTATCATGTGGATTTTATTATTATTTATATCTCTTTCAACCTAACACGGATAAATATTTCATAATCCATATACTTATATCAAATAATACTAAAAATGTATTAAAACAGAAAATAACCCTTAATATGTTAATATTTCTTTATAAACAAACATAATAGTTAATAATAATATTATAAAGATTTAATTGAACTATAGTCTTTTTTTAAGAAAAACATTTGAGTATTCTTCAATTTAACTATATACTCAATTATATGAATTGTGTGATGTTGACAAAGTCGTCTTATACTTTGAAAAATATCGGTAAAAGGTTCAATTTTGTCATGATTTAATTTTGACAATTTTTTAGGAGTATTTTTTAGTTATATTTTAACCGTGTTAAATTTGTCAAAAGATTTTATTAAGGTATAAAGTAATCATGACAAAATTTTAGACAGTGTGTTGTAGTCCACTTTACTCATGTTTATCAGCAATCCTAGACGTTAGCCTCTAACTTTTTTTTATGCGATTTTGACTGCATATATTTTGTCTCGTTGTAATTTGATAACCTCTCTTAGTTTTAATATGTATGTTCATATGACATTGTGATATTAAATTGGATCAGACAAAAACTTTGCATGAAACAGTAGTCTCTCAAACCTATAATTGACAATGTTAGATAATAGCTTTAGTTTGACGTCTCATAGGGGTCGTGAATTGCAAGTGAAGTAATTTGATGGTTTGAACATGACTTTTGCAGATTAGGGATCCCTTGTTGGGATTAATGTCTGTTAAACCTCTTATATTATTGATTGGTTCAAGGATGTAGTTTCTTAGTGAATATAGTAATTTTGGCTTTAATGATTTATTCCTATATGTGAGCATCACATATGGTGCATTACTTTTCAAGGTTGAGCTTTGGTCATGTTTTTTTGAATGTGTGGTCTTATCGACATCGTATCGTCTCTGATTGGCTAGAACGTAAATGTCCTTGTCTCTAAACTATTAGAGGATGTGGTAGACTTTGAACAGTGGGAGGCTAATTATAGGAAGTTGTGGTATGCTTTACATCGATAGAGGCCATTATAGGCTTTTCAATGTTGAAGCTTTACACAATAGAATGTTGCGTTAGACTTTTCAGTGTTGCAAGTTTTTGAGGCTTTATCCCGTTGGATGCCGATTTCAATTTCAAAGGAGGCTGCAGTTATATCATGCTCTTTGATGAACCAGGTAGGACTTTTGATCATAAACAAACTAAGTGCCTAAGTTTATAAGGATTCACCAATCTTTGCTTAAGATCTATACACTTAGTTGGCATAATATTCTCCTTATTCCTTTTGAAGGTTGAAAGAAACACAAGAAATTAGGGGTTTGATTTGGGTTTCAAGATTTAAAGCTTTTTTTGAACACCCAAGCACAAATGGCACAATAACAACAAAGATCAACACAAGATTTTATCCTGATTCACCGTTAACCAGGCTACCTCTAGTTCGCCCAACCCAGGTGATTTCTGTCATACCCCATAATTTGCCCTCCTCATTTCATCTACAATGACTCAAGGTTCAAGGGTTTTCAAGTCACTCTCTCCTATTCAAAATTAGGGTTTGCATTTTATCAAAGGAGTTTGAATCTCTAAGGCCTCAAATGGATCTCAAGGTGTCTCATATGTCTCAAGACATACCCATATCAAAAGTCAAGGCCCAATCCCAAGGTTTGCTCACTCAACGGCTCAGATGATCAATAATCGACTATGTTGACCTAAAAGTCAATTATAGTCAAAATAAAGTCAAACTTCAAGATTTTTGGTCAACATCAAGTATGTGAGGTTATATCCATCATTTGATCAAAGATTTATCATGATCCATTAATAAAAACTCATAAATGAACAAATTCAAAGGTTCAAATTAGGGTTTTTTATAGGAAAAGTCAACTCAACTTTGACTGGTCATAACTTTCACATGGAGTATCAAAAATTTCCCGACAAAAGCCTATTTTGAAGGAAATTGGATTCTCTACAACTTTGCCTCTCACATGCCAAGGCCAGAAAGGCATCATTTGGGAGATATGGTACAAGAGATTATAGGTCCTCCAAAAAGTCAATAAAAAACACCTTTTGGGTCAAAGCTGTAACACCCTTCTAAACCCCGCGGAAATTAATGAAATAATTCAGAGTAAAACATGAAAACAAGGGTGCCACAATTCAATTTAAAACAAATTATCATAAATCAATTGTCATGCTTCACTTAGGGGAAAATCATCCATTTAACAAAATCATGTTTCTATACAGCGGAACATTAATCAACAGATAAGCATAACATCACCTATGCAATATCTCACAAAATTACTCCAATAAAAACAAAATAGAGTATCATCATAAACTCTAAACTAACGTTCCCCCAGTGTTACAATATCAGAGCATGACACCGACGCTATACCAAACGAACTGACTCATGAGCTAATCCTCACCGAGCCAAAAGCCGCTACTCACCAATCTGAAATCATCAAAGTAAGGGTGAGTCTCATTCACAATTAACAAATGTTATCGAATCATAAACAATAACACATCATAGTCACATTATTCATCCAATTTCATTATATTCAGATTGTCAGGAAGTACTCATCAACACACAACAACAAATAGAATACATTACCGAGAGACAACACCATAATTCATCCAAACAAATCATAACCATTACACAATCATCACATATTATAACATTGGACAATCTTCCATTCATGTTATAATAACACAAGTAACCTAATGCAAATGCAACTATATGCATGTGGTACCAAAATCTGGGATAACCCAACTCACCGATCCACCATCGTCAAGGATACGGCAACACCCACTCACTAATTCCACACAATGGGAATTAGCTACCACTGATCCACCATCGTCAAGGATCAGCCACATAATGATTATGAATGCATGTATCAACCATAACATGCTTATCACCCACATAAATCAACCAATGTCATAATCATCAACCACCACAATAATCAATAACCATACACAGTTATGCTATTTCTCAACCACAATAAAATACATATTTTACATCAACAATATGTGTATAACAAACACCAATTACACCCACAACATCATAACAGGTAAATCATTCATTATACAGTGCAACAACGATAACACCCCTCACAATCGTGTACCAAGTACAACAAAGCAACTCATCAACGACAGAGTATTTACCTCATCATTCCTCAAAACACATGATAACCATATTTACCATGAACAACACCCATTTGCACAATTAACAGAAGCAACCAAATTATCACAACATACATCATTGCACATATTCAATTATGCACATAACAACCATTGCACCTCATCAGCTATGCAAAACCAGAATAAACCACATTTGAAGAAAATGATACTTTTTAAAATAAAATCAAGTTGTTATTGTTTTATTCGTTTCATATGGTAGAACATTCAATTTAAGGAACAACGTCCAAAACGGCGTCTAAAACGGACTTACGGTTTGAAAGTTACACATCTTTAACCTTTTTACAAGAAAACAGTTATCGCTACAGCACGCGGCGCAACCAGAGTTCGCGGCGCGACCTGAAGCATACAAACACGTTCGCGGCGCCCACCTATGCACGCGGCGCGATGCGAGAAAACAAGTACGCCTTCGCGGCGCGCACCTACCTTCGCGGCGCGAACTGGCAAAAGTCAGAGCTTTCATCGCATTTGACAGCATTACGGGATTTACCCCAAAATTCCCAAAACCAAACCAAGTTATGTTATGAACCTCAAATACCACCATATCAGCCACATACATGTTATAACACAAATATAACACCCAAGGAGGATCATTTAATCATCATAACAATCCTATAATCATACCATTCATCACGTCAAACAATTCCCATCAAAATCATCCCAAAACCCCAACCTAACATATAACCAATTGACACAAACAATGCATCTAAGTCAGTCCTATTATCTATAATACGATAAAAGATATTAACCGGAAGAGTCCCCCCTTACCTTAGCCAAAGATCTTGATTAGCCCTCTTCCTCTTCTGTTCCTCTTTCACATATCAGCTTTCCAATCTCTCATCTCCTCTGCTCTGCTTTTCACGTTCTTTTTTCCTTTTTCCCAATTTTCCTTATTTCCTTTATTTTATGAAAACATAAAATAATTAGTAATGGGCTTACTCCCTTAGCACCCCCATACTACTAATCTCACCATTCTAGCCCAATGGCCCTTAATCCATAATTTTCCAATAATTCAACAAAATACCAAATAATTCTAAATAATAATTTAATTTCCGATTAAATTAAAATTAGAAAATATGGGGTGTTACAACTCTCCCCCACTAAAAGAGTTTTCGTCCTCGAAAACATACCTCAAGTAACCAGCTCGTATAAGAGTCCTTCACCTGAGTCTCCAGCTCTCAATTAACATTACCATCAGTCAATCCCCAAAAATCCATCTGACATAACCAACAGGAAACATGTTTCATACATTCAATCCCAGTTCTTGCGTCGCATTTGACTATCCAAAAGTATACCACTCGCTTTATCTCCAAAAAGGTTAACAACAACAGAACATTGAGGTACAACCTATACAATACGCTCAACAAACGAGTAATACAATTACACAATTTATAGTATGATCACACTTGATCAACAATACAGTAATGGATCCCTTCTACCAAACATACCAACCTTAGACACGCTTTTCTATCTGAGCGATAAGGTAATACTTACACTTTTCACCAACCGCTTCCTTCAAGAAACTCAATACTCATATTCCTATACCATTGAATTCCAATTATCTGACTCCTCTTAAATCACACCAGTAATTATCCAACACGTTACATTCCGCTTTTTCCGCACTACTCTGACTACTCATCACAATCATCTATACCAAATAGATTTCTGAGTTTTACCCGATTCCGACTCTCTTTACTCATTCGTTTCAAGAATCATTCTTCATCATTCATGGTACTAATCTACCATTTAGCAATCCTTACTCGCATCCAACGAAAACCAATTCCTGATTTACTTCCTCTATTTAAACATCCTAACCATTAGAATAAGTACACACTCATCAGCCTCAATATACCATCGCTTACAAAATAGCTCAACTAAGTCACGCTCTCTACTAAGAATCAAATCAACTTCGTCCTTCATAAAGTATAATTCCTCATAATATCTGGAATCTACAATACCGCCTTAACAACGAAACAAAATTATTATAGCATCATATAGTATCAACTCGTCATCTTAACTTTGCCAAATACATACTCGTTAACTACGTACAACCGTAATAACATATTCATCATCTCGGCAATTATTCAAAAGAGTCCTAATTCTTCGATACGACATCATTACCTCCACTAGATTCTAAATCCAACATATAGATCAATACATATTCTCTATGTAGGCTTCCGACATATTAATTCCTCACTTCCCTCAAGTAGTACTCATAACACTACTCCACATCGCACTTTCGCTGCGCGACTCTGATTACCCGTCTTAAGTCATCATCCACCATGTTGCACTCTTTTCATATTCACTTCCTCATAAGTTCACACAACATAGTGAGTGATTATCCTCACGGCTTAATATCCATCACAACTTATACCATTAAGGTAACAAAACAAGTTCATCTCATTTATATGATTTCCGTCTACTACCAACAAGAGATTAAGGGTGATCAAGTCCTCAATTTGTCAATAGATAGTTAAAAATCATATTTAAGCATAAACTGTCGTTACTACATAACAGTGTCCTTTCCGGGTTTGCACTCAAACTCATTAACATCGTCATCGTTCAATAATTCACTACGGTGTCCTTCTTCTGGAATATTCTTCCGAAGCTCAAAACATCAGTTACACAAATCCAATCACTCAACCTCATTATATTATTCCCGTCGATTCTGAATTCACCGCCTTTACCTTGGTAATTCAAAGTCACCTATCGATCAACTCAACATCATCTTTCTGACCTTCTCTAATCTCGTTAAGAATACCACTAGTCATCTCCTAGCATACTCAATCTAACACTATTTGAAGTGCCGTCACATACTAACTCAAGTCTCAAAATTGTCCAATTAAATCCAACTAATTCACCATTAGTACCGACATATTTAAAAACTTCCTACTCAACGCAGTAACACAACATTCATAACTTGTGGTTTTACTTCGAATTTTATTACATCCTTCACGTCCAATTATCATCCCACTCGGAATCTCAACAAAGTCTCCCTCACGTCAACAATATTAGAAATTCCCTACAATCCTTCTTTTATACTTATCGTTACCTTGCCATCACAAATACGATTCCAAGAGTTCCAAAGTTCATTCCATATTTGCTACTAATTCAATCCTCACTAAAATCCATCGGTACTCCAATCATCTTTATTACCGAATATCTCATCGACTTATTCATCAACAACATGTTCTACTCAACTTCGTTTCAAACAATCGCGGTAGTAGGCATTCTTATTCAACAAGTTTCACGCTTCTATAACCGACTTCAGAACCTCTCCTCATAGGGTCACTCTACCGTATTTATAACTCTTCCATAAATTAGAACACAATCCCTCCTCCTCGTAGGTTCAAACGGCACATTAATCCGACACTCGGAACCCAAGATGTGAATTTTCCAATCATTGTCCGAAAATGCAACACTGACATCATGCAGCGACACTCTATACGATATATCCAAAACTCCTCAATTGGTAAATTCAATTCTTAAAATTACTTCTTAAAAAAAACTTCCAAGTATTCCTTCGATCCATTCAACACTGACACTGACATCCCGTGCAGTACCAATAAACAAGTCTAGTTATAAGAACAAGAGTAACCGTAACTTCGCCTCCTTCCAACGTCATCCTGTCACAATTAATTATGTTACAGCTGCTGCAACCATTTTTATAACAAAGTTCATCTCGTTAGCTTTCCGACGCTTCAAACGGAACTCAATTCGGATGTCCAGAACTCCAGTTATGAATTTTCGAAGTTCCGCAGCTATTCAGCAATTTTCCTGCGTTTTGCTTACGAAAATCTCTCTCCAAACTCATTCTCTTCAACTCTATCACATTCCAAACAGCCCCTTATCGTATCTCTTTACTTCCAAACATTATTATAACTTGGGCAACACTTCCCATCGCCGAAGCGCAATTTCTAGAACATTACGACATCAATCCTCTTCGCAAACTTGCAGCTGAACCTCTTCTGAGTCGTAAGGCTACTCAACTGACAGCTTCGCAGCACACCAGCACAGCTGACACATTGCAACTTTCCAATTTCCTTCTCTTACAATAACTGTCAATTACCTCTAATCATCTTCCTTCAAGATGTTCCAACTCAATTCCCAGTGAAGTCTTAATTCCAAGTCACCTTCAATTCGGAAAACAACAAACTCCGACAACACTCGCACTGTTGCCAACAACAGCCTACTGAATCAATCTTCTTGCAACTGAAACATAACCGAGAAGCGAAGCTTCTCCCCCACTTGTTTCAATCCAACACCTGCAACAAAACAGCCAAGTACCGACAGTGATTCCCTCACATGTCGCGTACCAAGGAATAAAATGCCGACAATATACAACTGTCGCGCAACTCAACTGACTCAACAATTGGCCGGACGGACCGACCTGCTCTGATACCACTATTGTAACACCCTTCTAAACCCCGCGGAAATTAATGAAATAATTCAGAGTAAAACATGAAAACAAGGGTGCCACAATTCAATTTAAAACAAATTATCATAAATCAATTGTCATGCTTCACTTAGGGGAAAATCATCCATTTAACAAAATCATGTTTCTATACAGCGGAACATTAATCAACAGATAAGCATAACATCACCTATGCAATATCTCACAAAATTACTCCAATAAAAACAAAATAGAGTATCATCATAAACTCTAAACTAACGTTCCCCCAGTGTTACAATATCAGAGCATGACACCGACGCTATACCAAACGAACTGACTCATGAGCTAATCCTCACCGAGCCAAAAGCCGCTACTCACCAATCTGAAATCATCAAAGTAAGGGTGAGTCTCATTCACAATTAACAAATGTTATCGAATCATAAACAATAACACATCATAGTCACATTATTCATCCAATTTCATTATATTCAGATTGTCAGGAAGTACTCATCAACACACAACAACAAATAGAATACATTACCGAGAGACAACACCATAATTCATCCAAACAAATCATAACCATTACACAATCATCACATATTATAACATTGGACAATCTTCCATTCATGTTATAATAACACAAGTAACCTAATGCAAATGCAACTATATGCATGTGGTACCAAAATCTGGGATAACCCAACTCACCGATCCACCATCGTCAAGGATACGGCAACACCCACTCACTAATTCCACACAATGGGAATTAGCTACCACTGATCCACCATCGTCAAGGATCAGCCACATAATGATTATGAATGCATGTATCAACCATAACATGCTTATCACCCACATAAATCAACCAATGTCATAATCATCAACCACCACAATAATCAATAACCATACACAGTTATGCTATTTCTCAACCACAATAAAATACATATTTTACATCAACAATATGTGTATAACAAACACCAATTACACCCACAACATCATAACAGGTAAATCATTCATTATACAGTGCAACAACGATAACACCCCTCACAATCGTGTACCAAGTACAACAAAGCAACTCATCAACGACAGAGTATTTACCTCATCATTCCTCAAAACACATGATAACCATATTTACCATGAACAACACCCATTTGCACAATTAACAGAAGCAACCAAATTATCACAACATACATCATTGCACATATTCAATTATGCACATAACAACCATTGCACCTCATCAGCTATGCAAAACCAGAATAAACCACATTTGAAGAAAATGATACTTTTTAAAATAAAATCAAGTTGTTATTGTTTTATTCGTTTCATATGGTAGAACATTCAATTTAAGGAACAACGTCCAAAACGGCGTCTAAAACGGACTTACGGTTTGAAAGTTACACATCTTTAACCTTTTTACAAGAAAACAGTTATCGCTACAGCACGCGGCGCAACCAGAGTTCGCGGCGCGACCTGAAGCATACAAACACGTTCGCGGCGCCCACCTATGCACGCGGCGCGATGCGAGAAAACAAGTACGCCTTCGCGGCGCGCACCTACCTTCGCGGCGCGAACTGGCAAAAGTCAGAGCTTTCATCGCATTTGACAGCATTACGGGATTTACCCCAAAATTCCCAAAACCAAACCAAGTTATGTTATGAACCTCAAATACCACCATATCAGCCACATACATGTTATAACACAAATATAACACCCAAGGAGGATCATTTAATCATCATAACAATCCTATAATCATACCATTCATCACGTCAAACAATTCCCATCAAAATCATCCCAAAACCCCAACCTAACATATAACCAATTGACACAAACAATGCATCTAAGTCAGTCCTATTATCTATAATACGATAAAAGATATTAACCGGAAGAGTCCCCCCTTACCTTAGCCAAAGATCTTGATTAGCCCTCTTCCTCTTCTGTTCCTCTTTCACATATCAGCTTTCCAATCTCTCATCTCCTCTGCTCTGCTTTTCACGTTCTTTTTTCCTTTTTCCCAATTTTCCTTATTTCCTTTATTTTATGAAAACATAAAATAATTAGTAATGGGCTTACTCCCTTAGCACCCCCATACTACTAATCTCACCATTCTAGCCCAATGGCCCTTAATCCATAATTTTCCAATAATTCAACAAAATACCAAATAATTCTAAATAATAATTTAATTTCCGATTAAATTAAAATTAGAAAATATGGGGTGTTACAACTCTCCCCCACTAAAAGAGTTTTCGTCCTCGAAAACATACCTCAAGTAACCAGCTCGTATAAGAGTCCTTCACCTGAGTCTCCAGCTCTCAATTAACATTACCATCAGTCAATCCCCAAAAATCCATCTGACATAACCAACAGGAAACATGTTTCATACATTCAATCCCAGTTCTTGCGTCGCATTTGACTATCCAAAAGTATACCACTCGCTTTATCTCCAAAAAGGTTAACAACAACAGAACATTGAGGTACAACCTATACAATACGCTCAACAAACGAGTAATACAATTACACAATTTATAGTATGATCACACTTGATCAACAATACAGTAATGGATCCCTTCTACCAAACATACCAACCTTAGACACGCTTTTCTATCTGAGCGATAAGGTAATACTTACACTTTTCACCAACCGCTTCCTTCAAGAAACTCAATACTCATATTCCTATACCATTGAATTCCAATTATCTGACTCCTCTTAAATCACACCAGTAATTATCCAACACGTTACATTCCGCTTTTTCCGCACTACTCTGACTACTCATCACAATCATCTATACCAAATAGATTTCTGAGTTTTACCCGATTCCGACTCTCTTTACTCATTCGTTTCAAGAATCATTCTTCATCATTCATGGTACTAATCTACCATTTAGCAATCCTTACTCGCATCCAACGAAAACCAATTCCTGATTTACTTCCTCTATTTAAACATCCTAACCATTAGAACAAGTACACACTCATCAGCCTCAATATACCATCGCTTACAAAATAGCTCAACTAAGTCACGCTCTCTACTAAGAATCAAATCAACTTCGTCCTTCATAAAGTATAATTCCTCATAATATCTGGAATCTACAATACCGCCTTAACAACGAAACAAAATTATTATAGCATCATATAGTATCAACTCGTCATCTTAACTTTGCCAAATACATACTCGTTAACTACGTACAACCGTAATAACATATTCATCATCTCGGCAATTATTCAAAAGAGTCCTAATTCTTCGATACGACATCATTACCTCCACTAGATTCTAAATCCAACATATAGATCAATACATATTCTCTATGTAGGCTTCCGACATATTAATTCCTCACTTCCCTCAAGTAGTACTCATAACACTACTCCACATCGCACTTTCGCTGCGCGACTCTGATTACCCGTCTTAAGTCATCATCCACCATGTTGCACTCTTTTCATATTCACTTCCTCATAAGTTCACACAACATAGTGAGTGATTATCCTCACGGCTTAATATCCATCACAACTTATACCATTAAGGTAACAAAACAAGTTCATCTCATTTATATGATTTCCGTCTACTACCAACAAGAGATTAAGGGTGATCAAGTCCTCAATTTGTCAATAGATAGTTAAAAATCATATTTAAGCATAAACTGTCGTTACTACATAACAGTGTCCTTTCCGGGTTTGCACTCAAACTCATTAACATCGTCATCGTTCAATAATTCACTACGGTGTCCTTCTTCTGGAATATTCTTCCGAAGCTCAAAACATCAGTTACACAAATCCAATCACTCAACCTCATTATATTATTCCCGTCGATTCTGAATTCACCGCCTTTACCTTGGTAATTCAAAGTCACCTATCGATCAACTCAACATCATCTTTCTGACCTTCTCTAATCTCGTTAAGAATACCACTAGTCATCTCCTAGCATACTCAATCTAACACTATTTGAAGTGCCGTCACATACTAACTCAAGTCTCAAAATTGTCCAATTAAATCCAACTAATTCACCATTAGTACCGACATATTTAAAAACTTCCTACTCAACGCAGTAACACAACATTCATAACTTGTGGTTTTACTTCGAATTTTATTACATCCTTCACGTCCAATTATCATCCCACTCGGAATCTCAACAAAGTCTCCCTCACGTCAACAATATTAGAAATTCCCTACAATCCTTCTTTTATACTTATCGTTACCTTGCCATCACAAATACGATTCCAAGAGTTCCAAAGTTCATTCCATATTTGCTACTAATTCAATCCTCACTAAAATCCATCGGTACTCCAATCATCTTTATTACCGAATATCTCATCGACTTATTCATCAACAACATGTTCTACTCAACTTCGTTTCAAACAATCGCGGTAGTAGGCATTCTTATTCAACAAGTTTCACGCTTCTATAACCGACTTCAGAACCTCTCCTCATAGGGTCACTCTACCGTATTTATAACTCTTCCATAAATTAGAACACAATCCCTCCTCCTCGTAGGTTCAAACGGCACATTAATCCGACACTCGGAACCCAAGATGTGAATTTTCCAATCATTGTCCGAAAATGCAACACTGACATCATGCAGCGACACTCTATACGATATATCCAAAACTCCTCAATTGGTAAATTCAATTCTTAAAATTACTTCTTAAAAAAAACTTCCAAGTATTCCTTCGATCCATTCAACACTGACACTGACATCCCGTGCAGTACCAATAAACAAGTCTAGTTATAAGAACAAGAGTAACCGTAACTTCGCCTCCTTCCAACGTCATCCTGTCACAATTAATTATGTTACAGCTGCTGCAACCATTTTTATAACAAAGTTCATCTCGTTAGCTTTCCGACGCTTCAAACGGAACTCAATTCGGATGTCCAGAACTCCAGTTATGAATTTTCGAAGTTCCGCAGCTATTCAGCAATTTTCCTGCGTTTTGCTTACGAAAATCTCTCTCCAAACTCATTCTCTTCAACTCTATCACATTCCAAACAGCCCCTTATCGTATCTCTTTACTTCCAAACATTATTATAACTTGGGCAACACTTCCCATCGCCGAAGCGCAATTTCTAGAACATTACGACATCAATCCTCTTCGCAAACTTGCAGCTGAACCTCTTCTGAGTCGTAAGGCTACTCAACTGACAGCTTCGCAGCACACCAGCACAGCTGACACATTGCAACTTTCCAATTTCCTTCTCTTACAATAACTGTCAATTACCTCTAATCATCTTCCTTCAAGATGTTCCAACTCAATTCCCAGTGAAGTCTTAATTCCAAGTCACCTTCAATTCGGAAAACAACAAACTCCGACAACACTCGCACTGTTGCCAACAACAGCCTACTGAATCAATCTTCTTGCAACTGAAACATAACCGAGAAGCGAAGCTTCTCCCCCACTTGTTTCAATCCAACACCTGCAACAAAACAGCCAAGTACCGACAGTGATTCCCTCACATGTCGCGTACCAAGGAATAAAATGCCGACAATATACAACTGTCGCGCAACTCAACTGACTCAACAATTGGCCGGACGGACCGACCTGCTCTGATACCACTATTGTAACACCCTTCTAAACCCCGCGGAAATTAATGAAATAATTCAGAGTAAAACATGAAAACAAGGGTGCCACAATTCAATTTAAAACAAATTATCATAAATCAATTGTCATGCTTCACTTAGGGGAAAATCATCCATTTAACAAAATCATGTTTCTATACAGCGGAACATTAATCAACAGATAAGCATAACATCACCTATGCAATATCTCACAAAATTACTCCAATAAAAACAAAATAGAGTATCATCATAAACTCTAAACTAACGTTCCCCCAGTGTTACAATATCAGAGCATGACACCGACGCTATACCAAACGAACTGACTCATGAGCTAATCCTCACCGAGCCAAAAGCCGCTACTCACCAATCTGAAATCATCAAAGTAAGGGTGAGTCTCATTCACAATTAACAAATGTTATCGAATCATAAACAATAACACATCATAGTCACATTATTCATCCAATTTCATTATATTCAGATTGTCAGGAAGTACTCATCAACACACAACAACAAATAGAATACATTACCGAGAGACAACACCATAATTCATCCAAACAAATCATAACCATTACACAATCATCACATATTATAACATTGGACAATCTTCCATTCATGTTATAATAACACAAGTAACCTAATGCAAATGCAACTATATGCATGTGGTACCAAAATCTGGGATAACCCAACTCACCGATCCACCATCGTCAAGGATACGGCAACACCCACTCACTAATTCCACACAATGGGAATTAGCTACCACTGATCCACCATCGTCAAGGATCAGCCACATAATGATTATGAATGCATGTATCAACCATAACATGCTTATCACCCACATAAATCAACCAATGTCATAATCATCAACCACCACAATAATCAATAACCATACACAGTTATGCTATTTCTCAACCACAATAAAATACATATTTTACATCAACAATATGTGTATAACAAACACCAATTACACCCACAACATCATAACAGGTAAATCATTCATTATACAGTGCAACAACGATAACACCCCTCACAATCGTGTACCAAGTACAACAAAGCAACTCATCAACGACAGAGTATTTACCTCATCATTCCTCAAAACACATGATAACCATATTTACCATGAACAACACCCATTTGCACAATTAACAGAAGCAACCAAATTATCACAACATACATCATTGCACATATTCAATTATGCACATAACAACCATTGCACCTCATCAGCTATGCAAAACCAGAATAAACCACATTTGAAGAAAATGATACTTTTTAAAATAAAATCAAGTTGTTATTGTTTTATTCGTTTCATATGGTAGAACATTCAATTTAAGGAACAACGTCCAAAACGGCGTCTAAAACGGACTTACGGTTTGAAAGTTACACATCTTTAACCTTTTTACAAGAAAACAGTTATCGCTACAGCACGCGGCGCAACCAGAGTTCGCGGCGCGACCTGAAGCATACAAACACGTTCGCGGCGCCCACCTATGCACGCGGCGCGATGCGAGAAAACAAGTACGCCTTCGCGGCGCGCACCTACCTTCGCGGCGCGAACTGGCAAAAGTCAGAGCTTTCATCGCATTTGACAGCATTACGGGATTTACCCCAAAATTCCCAAAACCAAACCAAGTTATGTTATGAACCTCAAATACCACCATATCAGCCACATACATGTTATAACACAAATATAACACCCAAGGAGGATCATTTAATCATCATAACAATCCTATAATCATACCATTCATCACGTCAAACAATTCCCATCAAAATCATCCCAAAACCCCAACCTAACATATAACCAATTGACACAAACAATGCATCTAAGTCAGTCCTATTATCTATAATACGATAAAAGATATTAACCGGAAGAGTCCCCCCTTACCTTAGCCAAAGATCTTGATTAGCCCTCTTCCTCTTCTGTTCCTCTTTCACATATCAGCTTTCCAATCTCTCATCTCCTCTGCTCTGCTTTTCACGTTCTTTTTTCCTTTTTCCCAATTTTCCTTATTTCCTTTATTTTATGAAAACATAAAATAATTAGTAATGGGCTTACTCCCTTAGCACCCCCATACTACTAATCTCACCATTCTAGCCCAATGACCCTTAATCCATAATTTTCCAATAATTCAACAAAATACCAAATAATTCTAAATAATAATTTAATTTCCGATTAAATTAAAATTAGAAAATATGGGGTGTTACAAAAGCTCATAACTTGAGCATGGAAGCTCCAATTGAGATAAAACCAAAAAGAGGTTTTAAAGGACTCTCTGAGCTTTCTAAAAAGTCCAAGAACACCCCAAAATGATAAAAATTGAGAGAGATACACCTTGTTGAAGTTGAGCAGTTTTTGAGAAATTGCATGAAGCCAATATTGAACAAACTTGGATCTTTTTCAAATGGGCCTTAGTGTTTGAGCCATCCACGAGATTTTGAGCCCAAAGGAGGTCCATTGGTCAATAAAATTATTACTATGATATTTATTTCATTTATATTGATTTTTATCAATTTAAATTTAATTAAAATCAAATAAAGTCATAAAATATTATATGACTAAGGGTTACAATATATTTGATCACTCAAAATTAATCCAAGGGCCAAGAATGAGTTAAAAAAATGCATGAAATAGCTTGAAGCCCAAATTAGAAAGATTTGATATAAAGACCAAATAAAATTTTTCTTACAATGATTGAGTAATTTTTCTTTTAATGACTAAAACCCTAATTCTATCATGTATATATATATTCTGAACACACCACAAAAGAGGGGGGACGAAAACTTGGCAAGCCATTAGGGCTCCAAGAGATGCAAAATTTCATAAAACCAGGGCATAACATATAACTCTCTCCTGCAGGTTTGAAGGACTTTGAATCGTCCCATTACCTTCCTGAATATCCCAGGAGCTTGGTCCCATTATTCTCGAAGCCATTGACAGCTCCAGAACGACACAACACCTTGTTCATGTTTATACATATTTCTGGAATTTCGTTTTGCACGTATTAACATATGTTAATGAGTTTTGATGATTGTTTTGAGCTTATGCAGCATTTTAGAGAAGATTAGAACCGTCACTAAGGAGTTTTGAAGCTTAAAACCAAGGATGCCATTGTTAGGGCAAGGAAGGTCCCCTCCTTCGTTTTCCACTATGCAAGTCGTTTCAGACCATAATATTGACACCATTAAACTCGCCATCCTCCGTTTAGTGGATCTGGGTGGTAAGCATCTTCGTTAATCTTGAGTTTTGCAGGTTTTTTTTGAAGCTTCAGTTAGCTACGAAATCGTGGATCTAGATTCGTAGCAATTTCATGGGCGTTTCATAGCTAATTCTGGGCGGAGAGTTTATGAAGATGATGAACAGGAGGTGGACCCACACGCAGTAATCCCATTGGCCGGTCAATTATTCTTCTCTCTCTTTCCACACGCGTGCAATGTGATTGGATAGTCAACAATATTCAGACTTCCTCTCTCCATACAATTGGCTGACACATCATCATCTGGGGCCCACGCTGGTTTGTGTTGACTCCTTTCACTTTGCATCATTAGTTTACACTTATTATACTCAAGGTATTTTGCTAACAACTAACTATACTTGGTTGAGTGGTGTGATGTGCGTTTGGCAACCCAGGGGTCCAGGGTTCGATCCCTGGCCCCTCCATCCCAGGCATGCCACACAAGATTAAAACCAGGTTCCATACATTTTATTTATTTATTTAGTCTAATATTTAGATTATATATATATTAAATGTTAGCTTTTAATTAATTTGTTTAAATTAGGATTAAGATGATAAAATAGGATTAGGCTAATGAGTAGGGTTTAGGATTTCTCCCGATTTCAACTATTCGATTTAATTGATTTAATTAGTTTTAATTATAAAATCACAAAAACCCTAGGAAGGTTACCCACGCATTAGGGTTTGCCCAATCCTACTGGCCCTTTAAAAAACATTAATTCTTATTCAATTGATTCTGGATTAATACAATTTTCTCCGCGATCCGACTATACCTATTAGTCGAATTGGCGAGAAATAAATTTAATCGAATTAGTTTATTAACGTTAATTTAATTAATTATTATCTAATTCTCTCCTCGATCCGACTAAACCTATTAGTCGCATTGGCGAGAGATAAAATAATAAGACGTAAATAATCGAATTCGTTGTCATGTAGTAACCAAATCTATTGGTTATGAGAGATAACGATAAATAATTTATATAAAATTAAAACACACTTTATTTGCTGTTCGTGACGATCAAAATTATTGATCAGAATAACCAGCAAAACATTCTTCAATCCGTTAACTATAATGATCAAATCTATCGATCATCGCAACTAACGGTAACATATCAAACCAGGGTTGTACGCCATCTAAAACACACTAAACCACGAAACTACGGATTTTCATCTCTTCAATACTGCGATTTTTCAAACTACGATAAGGCAATTCAAAATACCTTGCGAACTTCGCATATTCAAAACTGCGATGGGCCATTCAAAAAAGCCTTTAAAAACAATTTCAAACCATATCAAATCAAATTCAAAGGCGTACAACCCTTGCCCGAACTACGTTGACTCTGATTCTCCCTAAGGAGATACGTAGGCACTTGGCAACAAGGCGAGTCCCCTTCCCTAAAATCTCACTTTTCACCCTTTTCATTTCCTTAGCTATTAAACCTGAATATTTAGCCATAAAACTGTACCTTAGACTTAAAACCTTAGGAAAGGGTTGAGGGTGCCTAACACCTTCCCTCGACCTGATTATAATAATCTTACCCCGATCTCTTAACTGCGTAGGGTTTCCTATTCGCCCTGGTAGAATAGGTGGCGACTCTAAATATCTTAATTTTAGGGCAGGTTGCTACAATTTCGCCTTATTAACAAACACTTAATCCGCTAATCAAATAACCTTTGATTACAAACTCAATAACACACCAGTCAAGGACTTCTCGAGGATCCTGATTAAATCTTTAATCGCTCAAGGAAATTTAACCAACCCGGTTAAGTTACAAGGTTTTGGGTTACAAAGTGCTTCTTAAGAAGCTGATACACACAATTTCAATACAACAAAATTTACAAAGAATGAAATTTATGAAGCTTTCAAAATAATAAAAACTTTCTTCTTTATGCTAATTCTCAACTTAGTGTTTCTCTCTTGTTTCTTTTTGAATATGGGTGTACGCGGTGCGGTTTGGGCGATTTTGACGCTAAAAATCATTCAAACCGCAAGAGAAAGAAACACGCGGTTCAGTTTGGTTCGATTGACTTTTAAAAATAAAACCAAACCAAACCAAACAAAACCAATACGGTTTGGGTTGGTTCTGTTTTTTACAAAAAGTTATTGTGTCACACATACACATATAGAAGAAAATATAATTTTAATTGTGTTTTATCATTCATACATTTCTATAAAAATATTTATAATTGTCGAAATAAGTTTAAAATTCATTACATAAAATTGTGTCTTACAAGTTTATCCTAAGTCTAAAGAATTATATACATGAAATTGCATTCTTAAATAAATATCATACAAAAAATAAGATAGAATATATATTGTCAAAATAGTATTTATAAATGAATAATTTTTGTTTTTTGTTGATATGCAAATTAAAATAAATATCATACAAAGAATATGATAAAATATACACACAATACTTGTTGATTTCTCTAAAGAATTAAAGAGAGATATATATTGGTTAGTAAGATTTTATAATATAATGCGGTTTGGTTTGATTCGGTTAGCAAAATACAAACCGCAAATCGAACCGAACCGCGTTGTTCTGATAGAAAATGGCTCAAGCACATCCGAACTAAATGCAGTTTTTTGCGGTTTTGATTTGATTCGGTTTTGCATTTTTCTATTGGGCCGGTTCGGTTTTGAACACCCTTATTTTTTAATATAAGTTCTCCGTTCTTCTATTAGTCGTTCGAGTTTTCCATAACTTGTTTCCAACAGCTCAGAGTGCAGTTGATTGCCTAGAGTTCAGAGTTGCGTTTTTAGAGTCCAGAACTTCATTTGTCCAAAATCTACAATTTTCAAACTTAAAGTATAGAGTCTAGGATTAAAATCTACAGACATTTAACAAATCGTTAGAATGTAAAATTATTCTTCATACTAATGTACTTGTTATCAAACTTAAGAAATCGTTAAAATGTAAAATTATGCTTTTTAAGGAATAGTTGACGAATCAAACTTGTTCTAACATGTTTAAGCATTTAAAAAAAAAACATTTATTATGATAAATGGTATTTGCTTTGTGATTATCAAATGACTTTAAGAAAAAATCTAGTTCAAATGGTATTTGCTTTGTGATTATCAAATGCCTTTAAGACAAAATCTAGTTTAAATTAACATTTAAAGATTAGCCTTGGTAAATATATTGTTACCATAATTACTATTATTGAATAAAAAATTTAAAGAGTAATTTGCACTTAGATTTTTAGGTTTTGTGGCATTTTGTTCAACTTTATTTATGTAGCAGGAAGTTCATAATTGATATGACATGAGGGGTTTTATTTATTTCACAGGATGTTTTCAAACAATTTTTGGTGACCGTACATTGCATTCTCACATGTCTCATTGAATTGTCATTGGCTTTATACCCTTCTCGAGGTTAAAATTTCAAATGAATATAATCTGGATGTACTGTAACAAGTCTTTGCTAGCTCATAAAATAAAATACTCTTTCTTTTATTTATATATATTTATAAATTTGTCTAGTCTATATGAATGGAACTCAATGACGAATGGAGTATGTCTAAAGAAAATTAATTGATCATTTGAGCTTTAAAATCAATTGGCCGGTTTGATGTCAAATCATACCAAGTGCGACGGAGTCATATTCTAATTAGTGGTTGTTATCTATAAATAATAAAGAACTATGTTAATCAAATCCATATTAATATAATATGATTACCAAATAATCATACTTATATAATATATTAAAGCAATAAACACCAATACTCTTTGCCTAAGATAGTCACTATCTTCTCATAATTTAACAACAACATAACCCATGCATCATGGCACGCTGTTAATTTTTTTATAAACATGTTATAGGTATAAAACATGTACCATCATATTTTTTTATAAGAAAAATCTCTGTTAAAACTCTCTTCTCATCTCAATCAATATTTTTTTATATGCAAGAATGAATAATCAAATATCTAAGAACTACATTTTAGAGAAGGATCAAGTTAGAGCTCAAGTTAATTAGACCACTAGCACTAGATTATATACCATCAAGAAAAGAGTAAAGAATTACAACCATTTTTAATCTGACCGAAATCTTTATATGCTATTGATTAATCTAAATAATAGAGTTTTGAAATCATTCAATAATGCAAGACTATTCCACTTATCTACCAAAAAAATCATTTTCAAGATAAAGAAATACTTCTCTTCTCCATTTCTTTCACGTTTGTTGCAGAACTAAAAAACACAATCTCATTTTGAATTGTGCAAATGTATCGTCGTGGGCTGCAACTTGAAGAACTTATGGGAAAATGGAGAGGAGGTGTATCTTCAAGGTACTCCGATGCTAAAGTGAGAAAGAGAGCAAAGGAGCGCAGTACAAGAGTAAGAGTAATAATGAATGAATACCTGACCCTCTAGTGAAAGAGAGTATTTATAGTCCCAACGCTAGGCCAAGGTCTCCATTATTGGACCGTATGTTCAGGCCCAAAGTGGAGACTGTCAGGGTCTACATGTGTAGTGGAGACCAGCACGTGGTCTCCAACCTGATTCAACTGCTCCGAAATACCTGGAAGACGTGATCTTTTCGGGGAAGGATGACTTCGTAACGTTTGGAGGGGGGTTTGTGACAAACCTTATGAGGAGGTGATCCTCAAAAGGCCCAAAAGAGCACCTGCTCGATAGATGAGGTCAGAAAGCCTAACCGAGCGGTAGCCATCATGCGAAGGCATGACCTCGTTCCTCTCGAGCAGTTACCCTCCTCATACATGTCGAGGATCACCTTCTCGTAGGGTTTGTCACCAACCCCCTCCGAACGTTACGGAGTCATTCATCCCCGAGTCCACAGTCCAATAGATACCCTTTCATCTCGTCGGTGGTAAGGACCTGGATAGGTTCCCGATTAAATCGATCAAGGTATGCTCGAAGGGATTCATCAGTCTCTTGGATGATCGCTTCTAGGGACGCCTAGAACTTTGGGTGTCGTCGAGAGGCGGTGAAGTGGTTGGAGAATTGTTTTTTCATCTCTCCCCATGAGTGGATGGAATTTGGGGGTAAGCTCTTGTACCAGGTCATCGCGCCTTTTCTAAGGGTTGAAGGAAAAAGATGACACTTGATGGCCCCTCGAACGATATGGTAGTTGAGCATAGCCTCGATGTTCTCGATATGATCGTCTAGGTCGGTTGTACCGTCATATTTGTCTAGTGCTGGGGGTTTCTCCATCACATTAGGGATTCGGGCCCTTATAATTATTTGGGAGAATGGACCGCGGGGGTCATCCTTGTCACTTTCAACCGGCGATGGGGAATACTCGACCCGAGGGCTTCTGTGGCGGCGAGGAGGGCTTCTGTCGACGACCTTGTTCTTCTTGGGGATCGGAGAAGGATACTCCCTGCGAGGGGGAGTGCGTTCCCATTTTTAAAGGTTCGTCGGCATCTATCTCTCTAGGTGAGGCCCTCAAACTCGTGGGCGAGGGGATACGCTTTGGGATTCCTGGTCATAATCGAAGAAGAACATGTTAGAAGCCCTGTTATATTCCCGTGAAGAACTACATGTTACCCTAACCAACTAAAAATTCTATACCAAACATTGCTAACTAAATCACAAGTAACAAACAACTGGGAAATTGACCCTACAAAAACACTATAGATATGACAAATGGTAAGACCATGGTCAACAACAACCTTTCTCTTGAATAAATTCTCTCTAGAGAAGAACCTACCAAGGAGAAGCTTCAAAGCAAAAACAATCACCTTAGTTAAATGTCCAACTATTCCAAATTTGAAAGGAAGACAAATAGTCAATGGAGGAGGAGTGACTAGGAACAATGGAAGAAGTCAACAAAGAATGATATGCAGAGGACGCCAAGAAAGTACGACCTCTAAGAAGCTTTCAAATTCACTAATCTTGGTCAAAGAGAAGAATATTCCCTCGAACAACCGAGAGAAATCCAACAGCAACAAGTTCCTCATGAATTAAAGAATGTTTGCTCCTCCTGAAGTCTCTAATGAAGGTATGATCCACCTTCTTACCGACCTCTCCCACACTTCTCTTAGGATAATCAATGATCATATACAACCTAAAGAATTTAACGTTAAGGGGTTTACTCTCAATCTAACTCTTAATTCAAATAAATGTTTGAAACTCTAATCCAACCTTCCTAGTAATATCATCTGCAAATCGGTTAAAATGGTCTTTCCACTGAAAATTAAGAAGGAAAATTTATTTTCATCATAAGGAAGAGTTCCTAAAATCCAAATCTTTGACAACCCTTGTTTTGACTTGTTAGTTTTTTTAGTCGTGTTCTACTTGTATTTAAATTTGTTTGATTTCTCTACAAACTTGTTTGCTCATAAATTTTTGTTTGGAATTTTTAATTGATATTATTAATATTATTTAACCTTTAAAAAATGAATGATTTAATCCTTATCCAATATGTCGACTCATGCTAGTAATATAATATGGTATAAGAATAGCACACCTCATAGTTAATACTCTATCTCATAGTAAGAAACTTTATTATAATTTTTATTATTTAATTAATAATACATGTATCATATCCAAATTATTATTCTTCATTTTATCTATTTTATACTATAAGGGATACAAAAACTTAGTGTGACTTTTTATTTTCAATTTTATATATTTATTTAATTAAATACTTGAAAATTTTAAATATTTATACTTCAATATAAACATATATTAAGTTTAGTGTAACTTTTTATTCTAATTTTCCTTTTGTTTAAAATTTATCCTTTTATCAATTAGATAATTTAACTTTAAATAATCAAACAAATATTTACTAGTTATATTCTATATATATATATATATATATATATATATATATATATATATATATATATATATATATATATATATATATATATATATATATATATATATATATATATATATATATATATATATATATATATATATATATATATATATATATATATATATTAATAAAAACTAAAAAATAAATATATTAATGCACATCACTAGTTTATAGAAATAAAAATATATTAATATCATTTCATTAAGTTATTTTTGTTAATAGTTTTGCAAAGACATTTGACTTAGATTTGTAATTGCAACATCCTACTTATTCATTTTTAAAATAAATAAAATGTCGATCACCTAAACTATTAGAAAAAAAGATACACGCACACAAATATATATATATATATATATATATATATATATATATATATATATATATATATATATATATATATAACGAGAATTTCTTCCTAATATTTGACGGTGTTGTAGCGGAGTGCCGTAAAAAACAAACCAAAACTATGAGAAAGATTGAGTTTTTTGAATAAACACACGCAACTCTATTAGGTTTAGACGCAACTATATTAGGTTTAGACGAAAGAGAGAAAAGAGAGAAAAAGAAGAAGAAAAAGACTGATTATAACTGTTTTATTATTCACTTACTCGAAAAGGGTTCAAAGATTACCAGTGAATAACAACAATAAACCTCTCTCAACACCTGAGAGAACTAGTCATTTATACACTGCTAAGCTAACTTAAGTTACAAGCTAATTTAAACAATTGAGCTAAACAAACAGGCCCAATTCGATATGCTAACAATCCTATTATTTCGACTACTGCATGCTTGAGTGTACTTCAACTACATCATGCAGACTTCGACATCAGCATGTGAACAAATTTCGACAACATGCTTAATATATGTCAAACCAGAAGCTATCCTTGTCGAGACTAGAGTTCAATCCAAAATCTCACAGGCGGGATATGATTGGAGCATGATACTGGATAATGAAGACAGGTTGGGTTATGGTTATAGCTGACTCAAGCCCGACCCTTTTCCGAGATCTAGGCACGACAGTAGTTTCCCTAGGAGGGTAGTAGCAAACATGCATTAAAGAGTATTTATCGCACGATATCAATATATTCAAACAAGTTCCCTAGGCGCGCACAATAATTTTCATTAATAGACCAGACCAATGACATGAATATTCCTTATGATGGATAATGGCAGTAAAGGGTTTTGTGTGGGATCCGATCACCAAAGAGCAAATATAAAAGAGGTTTCAATGGAGGAGAAAAGACAAATCATTCATACGCCAAAAACACAGACAGAATGTCCTCATTGACTCTGTTGGAATTAAATTCAAACCTTTGAGTGATTCCTTATCGCTACACAATGACAATGAAAGAAACAAGAAAGAAATTTTGAGAAGAAAGGTGAATTAGGGTTTGAAAAAATAAGAGAAGGAAAAATATTTTCTGCAGAGTTTCTCTCTGCCCACAAACTGTGAAAAATCTTATTTACTTTGCAACTGCAAAATTATGTGAATGTAAGTGTATACAAAATAGGAGTTACTCCATCTATTTAAAGTTTTAGGCTGCTTTCTCCCTAAGGCAAAGTCCAAAACCACAAAAGTCTAAAATACCTATTTTGATCTAAGTCGAAATTCTATGTGAAACAACTTGTTTCGACACTTCGACATCTAATATAACTTGGCACAAATTAAAGTATTTCGACGCAACTTTCCTTCTATCGAACAACTTGCTTCGATACAAAAAAATTACAATTTAACAGACGCTTGTCGTCGAGTTAAAAATGAAACTCAACCGAACAACACCAGCAAGATAGAATGATGTTGTTTGCTGAAACTAAACAATTATTCTATTTTTTTTATTTACTATTATTATTAATAATTTTTTACTAGGTGTTAAATTATCAAATCTAATTTATATATGGTGGGAAGGAGTGCAATACATCTAATTTATCTTATCACAAATACATTTTTTAATCCTTTGTTTGTCATTAGATCCTAGTTGGAGTAACTGCAATTCTCCCTCGTTCAAATTAGGGGTGTTCATGGTTTATGAACTGCACTGAACTGAACCATATTTATGGTTCAGTTCAGTTTGTAATAACCACTTCAATGAAAATTCAGTTAATTATTAAAATGGTTTCAATTCAATTTAAAACTAGTTTAGAACTAGTTTATATTTATAAACTAGTTTGTAATCAGTTTGCAATTTTAAACCAGTTTTATATTTTGAACTCTTTTAAAACCAATTTTTTTTTAATTTCATAAAAAATTAATATTTTCAAAAGAAAAAACCATTTTTCTTAATTTTCTTATTTTTGGAAAAATATATTTTTATATTTTCATCTTTTTTTTTCTAAAATTTTTATTAAAAAAATTCTAATTGGATTTTCTATGATTTTTAGTTTCAAAATTATACGTTTTTTACTTATACAAATGGACTTTTTGAAATTTCGAAAACTAATACATTTTGATTTTTTTTTCAAAAATCGTTAATAGTGCAGTAATTGGGTTACATTACATATTCCAATACTCGTTGAAATTGTAATACTCGTTGAACTCTACTGCAAGAGTTTGGATTGAAATTTGCAAGTATAACATCTTTAGCTTTAAAATAAATTGTATTTTTTTTTTGGAACATTGTATTTTTTGTACTGCAACTAACTACTCCATTAAATATCAATAACATTGTAATAATAATACCATCACTTTAAGATTGAGAGTTTTTTATTTAAATACATAAAATATTTAGAAAATAAAGATAAACTAAAATAACAAAAATTATTTATGGTGTAGTTTTTAAAAGTTTTCATTCCGTTAATTACCTATTTCACTGTAATAAATATGATCGTGAATATTTTTGAATTTTTTATTTTTGATTTCTTTTATTTTAATTTTTTTTATTTTAAACTTTTAAAAAGATTTCAAAACTATTTTTATTTTTTATTTTCAAATTTTTTTACTCTCAACTTTTATTGCATTTTACTTAACTGAATATGCTGAATTTCCATATTAGGAATATTCAGTATAATAGTACATTAGTACCACCATTAATGACATCCATGATTGTGTTAGTGAAACAATAAAAAAAAAGTAACAATTTTATTGAATCAAACAATATCGTAAAATGTGACAAACCTTTAAACAAAATAAGAATTAAAGTTGAATTCAATCTAATATAAGAAGGAGACAGGTTGTTGTGTCAAGTGGCACATTGGTTTTATAATATTTTTCTTAATCAAAACTATTTTATTGCATTATTCAAACATTTATATAAATCTATTAAATTGAATTTATTTTAATGAATCAATTAGCCTTTTAAATTTACGTTTCAGATGAAATTATTAAAAATATAAATATGTTTAACTTCATACTACCCTTCAACTTCAAGGGAGTTTATTAAAAATATTACACACAGTAAATATTTTTTTTTTAATTTTCAGGATGTTTTTTTTTTAAAGAAAAAGTATTTATTTTTGAGAAAAAATATATTTTTAAATTTTTTTTTTGTATTTTTGCAAAAAAATAAATTATTTTTTAGTTTCAAATTTTTTTATTGAAACTTATATAACTAAACCAGTTTGTAAAAAGAAATTGGTTCTGATCCGGTTTTAAACTGTAATTGAATTGTTTAAATTAAATAATTTAGTTTATAAACCATTTAAGTGGTTCAGTTTTTTTGTGGTGCAATCCAATTCAATTCAAGTATACAATCCAATTAATTATATTTTTGAACACCCCTAGTTCAAATACAACTCCACGAGATTCCTTCGGTTGCTGATAAAGTTCCAAATCCTGCTGATACTCTCTTTCACCTTTACGTGAAACCAAGTTGAAACAATTTAAAAATCAAACACAAATAAATAATTCAAACTCACCAATCTCAAGTACACGAAATGCATATTATATATAATTAATTATTAAACCTAAGGTTACTGTCTCTTAATAGTTTGCGCCGGCAGCAAATCATAAAAACAAGACACATTCTACCAAGTGATATCAAGAGTTAAATAATGACATGTCCCAATCTCTATTCATGATCACACTCTCTTAATTATTGTGGATATTAATATTAATTTAAAATAATAATTGAATGCATAATTAAACATAAATCGACGTGTTCGATGTGATCACTTTGAAAATGATTTAAGATCTAAACATATAGTACCTACATATATAAATATTGCATGGTTTGATTGGGAGGTGGATGTATTATATTGTATAGAATATTTATTAATTTATAGAAAAAAGAATATTCATTAATTTTAATACTATTTAATAAGAATATACTATAGGGCATTGACCCAAGGCTTGTGGCTAATTGTTGCTTGACGCAACATCAAAGTTAGGCATGCCTAGGTGGTGTGCCCAACTGGTTAAGATGAATGAACAATGAAAGTATATAGTATAAGGACCAACAATTTTGTGTTCAAACCTAGTGACTACTGTGTTAAAAATCTTGAGCACTTGTAATTTATGAAGTTGAGATCAAAGAATATATGAATTAATTTTTACAATTTTAACAAATAATAATTTTTATATAGTATTATTTTAATCTATATTTTTGGTAAAAAATTACAAGAGAACTTTTTAAAAATGTTTCAAATAAAGTTAGCTTAATTTCTTTTAAGAAAATATATTTAAGTGTTTGAGCTCTTGCTATGACTTTTGTTCGATGATAAGATTTTATAAAGTGTTTTAAATATTTTTAAGGAATAACTTTTTGAAAAGTATGTAATTTTCTTATGTTAAAATTTTGTACAAAACATATGTAAGTTACTAGTTGTCAAAATGGGCTACTAAAAAATTTGTATTTAGGAACAGAATTGAAAATAACTTCTATTATCTTTTAATAAATTAACGGAAGTTATTTTTAAAAATTAAAAGTAAAAGCACTTTTTAAAAATTTATAGCAACAATCCATATATGAATTAAAAAAATATATAATTATTACAATCAAATTTTGATCGAGTATTATTTGAAGTAAAGAGTACTACATGTATGTACAATGAAGAAGATGAAGCCATATTGGCGGCATATGATGTATTCAAATTGATGGTAATGAATTGAATTACAAAGAGACCTAATTGGGCAATATATATAGAAAAGGCATAAAGCCCAACATACTAGCTAAGGCCCAATAAGCTAAAATATACAAAAGACCGAATTATCTCTAGTACCCCTCCTTAAGCTTGGGGTGTATAGAGTATAATCCAAGCTTAGAAATATTATCAGAAAACGGTTTAAAGTCTAATGGTTTGGTAAAAACATCAGCGAACTGTTGAGTCGAAGGCTCTGGAAGAAGACGAAACAGGTGTTGATGAAGCTTTTCACGGACAAAATGACAGTCTAAGTCAATGTGTTTGGTTCGTTCGTGGAAGGAGGAATTGTTGGCTATGTGAATGGCTGAGGCATTGCCGCAATAGAGAACAACTGGTTTGGTGAAAGTGATGCGTAATTCTGTTAGGAGATTGGTGAGCCATTGTAGTTCACATACCGTGGAGGCCATGGAACGGTATTCGGCTTCAGTGGAGCTTTTGGATACTATGGGCTGCTTCTTGGATTTCCAGGAAATGAGAGAGTCACCCAAGTAAATGCAATAACCAGTCACGGATTTGCAAGTTTCAGGGCATGTGGCCCAGTCAGAATCTAAGAAAGCCTTGAGTTGGAGATTAGATTTGCTGGGAAATAGAATGCCTTAAGCTGGTGATGCTTTGAGGTATCGAAGGACACACAAAGCAGTAAAGTAGTGTACATCAGTTGGGGAATTCATGTGTTGGCTTAGTTGTTGAAAGGCATAGGAGATGTCTGGTCTTGTGTTTACAAGGTAGATGAGTTGGCCAACCAAACGCCTATATTTCGTGGGATCTTCTAAAGGTGTACCATCTGTGGATGTCAGTCTTGTGTCACGGGCCATAGGTGTAGAAGAAGGTTTTCAGCCAAGCAATCCAGTTGTAGCCAACAGATCCATAATGTATTTTCTTTGACAGATATTGATGCCATTGTTGTTGCGAGCTAACTCGAGTCCCTGGAAGTATTTCATGTGACCCAGGTCTTTTTATATGAAAGTGATGCTGTAATGTTTGTTTAGTTGAATTAATGATATCTAAGTTGTTCCCTGTATTCAGTATATCATCAACTTAAAGTACAATGAAAATAAAGAAATCTTTGGAATTATGGATAAATAGAGAATGGTTAGAAATACATTGTGTGTAATTATTAGTAAGTAAAACTGTAGAAAGCTTCTCAAACAATTGCCTGCTAGACTGTTTTAATCCATAGATTGATTTTAGATGTTTACCCACTTGATTTGGATGAGAAGGTGTCATGCCTTTAGGTAGAGACATATAGACTTCTTCATCCAAATTTCCATGTAAAAAGGTATTGTGAACATCAAGTTGAAAAAGGTGTAAATTTAAGGAAGATGCAAGGGAGAGGATAAGTCTTATAGTGGTTAGCTTGGCAATAGGTGAAAAAGTTTCAAAGTAATCTATACCTTGAATTTGATTGAAGCCTTGAGCTACTAACCTTGCCTTGTGTCTTTCTATAGTCCCATTTGAGTGAAACTTAGTCTTATAGACCCATTTGCAGCCAATAGCTTTCTTACCTTTTGGAAGAGTGGTTGGTTGCCATGTGTTGTTGGCTGTCAAGGCTGTTATTTCATCATTCATAGCCTTGATCCGTTGAGGATGTTGGCTAGCTTGTTTATAGTTAATGGGTGTAGAGGCAGTAGTAATAGCAGAAATATAAGAAAAAAAATGCAAGAGAGATTTGAGAATATGAAACATATTTAGAAATGTCATAGAGTGTAGAAGAGTAAATAACATTGCAGTCAAAATATTTTAAGTGTGCAGGGGCATACCTAAGCCTAGTAAATGTTCTAGTTTGGGGGGGGGGGGGGTCAGGATGGGTGGGAGGGTCAGGAATGGTGGTCTGTTCTAGTATATCATCGGTACTGGAATCAGTAAGTTGCTCATAGGGTATAGGTGAAAGGGGAGGTTGTGGAGGTTCAATTTCATGAGGATGTATATGTGCAGTGTCAAGATGCAGGGGAGATTGAGTTTGGGAAGGGATATGATAAAAAAGAAAGGGGATGGTGGAAGTATGATTGTAAAGGGTTTTGTGATTTTCTGTAAGATGAGAAGGGTGAGGTGTATAAGGGAAAACATCCTCATTAAAATAGCAGTTCCTAGGGATGAAGGTGAATCTGTTTTGTAAGTCAAACAAGAGATATCCTTTAACTCCTATGGTAAATCCTAAGAATAAGCTTTTAATGGCTCTAGGATCTAGTTTGTCTTTATGTCTTGCAAGTATAGAGGCATAAGCTAAACAACCAAATGTCTTCAGGTCATTGAAAGAAGGATCTGTTTGGAAAATTAATTGAAAGGGTGTTTTGTGTTTTAACAGGGGACTGCATAGTCTGTTTATCAAGTAAGTGGCATGGAATAAGGCAAAGGACCAGAAACATTTAGGCTATGTTTGGATACAATAAAAAGAACGGAGCGGAATGGAGCAGAGCGGGATGGAATAGAGCGGAACAGAGTGGAATGGAATAAATACGTCATTCTATTGTTTGGATACTTCGTGATGGAATAGAGTAATTTTTTCATTCCGCCCAAATCGGAGGGTACAAAAAATGGTGGAAAGTGATGGAATGTGATGGAATGTATTCCATCCGATACCAATCCATTCCATCCGTTTTTAACCAATCCAAACGATGGAACATAAACTTATTCCATTCCATTCCGCTCCATCAATCCAAACATACCCTTAGTGAGATTGGCATGGAAGAGAAGAGACCCAGTGACATTTAAAAGGTGTCTATGTTTTCTCTCTATAGTTGAGTTTTGTTGGGGTGTTTCCACACAAATTCTTTGATGAAGAATACCAAGGGATGCATAATAAGATGGCATGATAAATTCAATGCCATTCTCACTTCTAATAGTTTTAATGCTACATGAAAATTGATTTTGACAATAAACAATGAAGTTCTTAATATGGAGTCTAGTTTCAAACTTGGTATGCATGAGAAGATTCCATGTATATCTAGAATAATCATCAACAATAGTTAAAAAATAGTGATAACCATCCATAAAGGGATTTGAAATACGTCCCCATATGTCCATATGAACAAGTTTAAAACAGGTAGTAGTGTGAGAGTTACTTGTAGGAAAAGGTAACTTAGTTTGCTTAGCCAACTGACAAGTAGTAGAATTAGAGTGTTTGTAACTTTTAATAACAGGAAATTGTTTAGACATAGAATGTAAAACATCCGAAGATGGGTGTCCTAAACGATGGTGCCATAAAGGGTGTGTATAATTTGTAGAATCCTTATGACTAATGGTATTACAATTAGCAGTGTGAATAGGCAATCTGTCCAATATGTAGTGATTATGGTGATGTGTCACCCGTCCAATCATTTGCTTGGTAGACTCTTCCTGAATGAAGCAGGAATTGTGTAAGAAAGTGATTGTGTAGATGGCCAGCTGTCATGAGCTAGTAAAGAAACTTATGCACCAATTCACCATCAGCCACAAGAAGATGTTCACAACCAGTCTTTTAAATATACGATAGGGTTCGTAGGAGTTATGGAGGGACTATGTCGCCCGATTTAATGAAGCCACCATTAGGTTCGTTCCCCTAAACCAAATTTTTGTATGGGGGCATTCTAAAATGGACTTAATGCATGGCACTTTAACGAGTCTATCGCCCATAAACTAGTGGCAGAAGTGGTCACCAGGGTAGAATGCTATATAAAAGGCGAGGAGAACAATGCCAAGAAAAAGGAGCGAGACGTTAATGAGCTTGTTCCCAACTCCGAAGGTTCACACCACCACAGGAATTGTAATTATACTTTTTTTGTCAAAGACAAGAATGATTCAAGTGAATAGGTAAGATGACCGAGAGCTCCATGCCTTTGAACACTCACCATGAAGAAATATGGCTCAAGGTTATCCTACTGCACAATATTCCCACGCCCCCGACTCTGAATACGTATGTAATGGGTCATGATCCAGGAAGATGGTATATGTTTCATAGAGTCAAGGGACATCACATAAGGATTGTTACCAACTCAAGAAGGAAATCAAGAGGATGATCCAAGATAGGCACCTCAAGAAATATGTGAAGGGAGACTCTTCCCATGGGTCAGACAAGTCCACATCGCGAGCACAAGATGATGCGGGAACCCCCTGGCCTAACAAGTAAAAGGAAACACCCCAAGGCGAGGGCAATAAAGTTGTGTGATTCTCAACACTATATTAGGAGGATTTGCTGGGGGCGCAGGGTCCAGCTCCACCCATAGAAGGTACACTCTCCAAATTCTGAATATAGAGGACCTCCTCAAGGTCGAAATAGAGGGAAATACCCAAGCTCCAGAAGCCATAATTTCCTTTTTTGAGAAAGATGTAGTTGGTGTCCACACTCACAATGATGACCCCATGGTCATTATCGTTAGATGGGATGAATGGGAGATCAGAAGAGATCTCGTAGACCAAGAGAGTTCTCTAGATATTCTCTACTAGGAGCCATTTGAAAGACTTTACCCCCACACAAAGGACTTAAAACCCTTCAAAGTTTCTCTAGTTGGATTTTTTAGGGAACAGGTAAAATTAAAAGGATACATCACACTGAAGACCATTTTTGGGGAGCGGGACTAGGCCAAATAACAAAGGTCATGTATTTGGTTATCGATGCCCCTTTTTCTTACAATATGATTATAGGGCGACCAAATTTTAACCATCTGGGTGCCACCTTGTCCACTCTATATTTATGCATGAAGTACCCGCTCCCGAATGGGCGAGTGGGGGTTATCTAAGGAGATCATGAGATTGCAAAAAAAATATTACGCATACAGCCTCAGAGTGAAAAGGGTCCACGTGCTAGGTGTGAAATATCAGAAAATGGACTTAGAAATAAAGCCGCCAGGAGGAACCGTCAAAGGCGAGGAGGCTGCCCCTCCAAGAAATGAGGATATAGAAGATTTAAAGACGCTGCCCCTCCAAGAAATGAGGATATCGAAGATTTAAAGCCCGTAAGGAATACCCTTTGGAGCCACCTACATTGTTGTGGTTTATTTGTTTTTCTTTACCACTATTTAGATATTATGTTGTCGACTTTGATAGGCGAGTATTATATTTCTGCCGATTGTAAGGACAAGTTATTTCATGGAGTGCCCTCTTTTTCCTCTACACTTTTCATAAGGCTAGTGTGTTTAATGAGGCTCCTCATTTTATCATCTTAGAGATTGCTGGTTATTCCCTTCTTTGCAGGAAACCTAAAATTTTAACTAATGCGATGATCAATTTGTGGCATTCAGATTTCAAATCCTATCTATAGAGGATAACACATAATGTCAAGCGATATTCAGTGGAGTTTGTGTAGTTTTTTAATAAAGCAATCTCTCTTAATAATGGTATCTTTGCTGAAGTCTTATAAGCCTCATCTGATAGAATACACCGAATCTCATATGAAGTTTTGAATCATGGATGTATCAAGCAAGAGATCTTGAACTTTTATAGTTGTGAAAGAGAGGAAGTGTGAAAGTTCGCTTTGACCGTGTCTAGTGATTAATGTCTATAAATGTATAAGATTACTCATGACTTAGTGAGGAAAATCATACATACGCATTTTCGAGTGATTGGAAAGCCTCCCTTATTTTATCAAAACTATCGGAAAACCTTTTTTGTGCCTAACTAATGGATTACAAACTCATTCTAATAAATTAAAGGGTTTTTTCCAATGCATAATCTATTAGCTCATTAGGGTTAGTCCATTATCACTTTTGTAACCTTAATAATCAATTATTAGGTCTTCTAATCGATTAATGAGGGTGCTATTTAAAAACCTTCCATATTTGAATTGCATAATCAATCAAGTGTTATACATAATTGATTATGGGCGTTAAAAGCCCATAATTTATTTCCATTTTTGTGTCACACTTTGTCCTTTAAATAGAGAAATCATTTCTCATTTTATTCACACCAAAAATCGTATTTTGAATACTTATTCTTACTCCCCCCCCATTTTTCTTTTTTTTTCTTCACTTTTACCTCTAGTGCTTTGAGAGTAAATTTTTACCTGTGAGATAGTTTGGTTCTAGTGTAGGGTATTGTTGTAATATCTATCTTGTGAGAAGTTCTCTTTGGTTATCTACTAAATCAATTTAAAAGCTCTTGTTTAGTCGTTAAGGTGAACTTGTGTTGAAGCGGTAGAGGGCAAGCAACAAAAGATTTTGAAATATTCATTCGGGAATTATCGTGTCCACAGAGATTGGTTGAGAAAAACTGCCGTTCGACTATCTCGCGATCTAAGTTTCATGATTTGGGTGCGGAAAATAAATGCGGGAGAAGTAAATAAAAGCAGATAAACAATCTCAACAGTCTAAAAGAAAGAGTTATGGAATTGTATTTCGTTCTACCCGTCTAATACTTAAATCTGAAAATCTATCGCCCGACACTCACAATACGCATCAACATCACCGGGCATCAATCGAGACGCCACATCGGTGCCCATGTCTGCAACACCGACGAAAGCTCAACCACGCTATTCACATCAGCGATTTCTCCAGCGACACAAACAACACGGAGGCATTAAACTCGATACCCATTATGATTGTCAGTCCTAAATCCATGTCTGCAATCCAGAAACTAACAGTTATTATTCCTAATCAAGATCTATGGTGTCCATGTCTGCAACAACACAAATCCAGAGCATTTAAGCAAAAAGATCAAGAACAACAACAATGATGATTTGTAAAGCGAATATATAAACGATCCCAAGATCGACAAATATACATACAATAAGAGTAGAAATATACATACAACACCCACCATTGGAATAAAACAAAGGGAAGAGAGAAGATGAACCAGAAAGATCTCACCGGTACAATGAAATCGAGACAGATCCATGATCAATCCACATGACGTTGCACCCAATGGTGTTTTCTCAACCTCTAAACTACCAAAAAAGGATCAGAGCTCAACTTGTCAAGAAGAGGTGATAAAAAACCTAAAAAATGTGTTTTTACAACATATATACAAAAACTGAAGTCGCAGACCGCGCTAAGCGCGCCCACCGCGCTAAGCGGGCTGTTTTTTTATTGGTCTTAAGCCGCCAGACTGCGCTAAGCGCCAAAAACCCGCGCTAAGCGCCCAACTTTCTGCCAAACTTGTCAAAAATGCTCCCAGACCACGCTTAGCGCGGTCAAGCCCGCTTAGCCCGCTCAACAGAAAACTAAAATCTTATTTTGGCCATATCTTGAGAACCGTAATTCCGATTTGCGCCCGGTTCGAAGCGTTGGAAAGCTTATTTCATGCTCTATCTAACAATGACAACATATCAACCAATTGGTGATTTATTATTATTTGGTTTTGAGCTTTATTCGCCGAATGAATTGATTCCGCCGCTCAAAATCGCGCGTTTGAAGCTGTGTCTTCGCCACGTTATTGCTCATGCTCTAAATACGCCTCAATACCTACAAAATGAATAGAAAACTATCAAAAAGTATAAAGGTGTATGAAGATACATCTATTCACAAAGTATACGTATTTATACACAAAACGGGGTATTATTCGAACGGTATTAACAACAAGTATCGATAAGTGCCACTATTTACAAACACAAAATAACTACTTTTTGGCACTTAACAACTTGGTAAAACCTCTGTTTGATTTCCGAGATCAGCCTATTAAATTCGTGTTTGGTCCGTGAGCTTATTATGGTGTTAAAAGCTCCCGTGTGGTTCAAGATTGTCTTGGTGTTAAAGTGTCGTGTTTGGTGTGTTTTTAATAAGGTTCGTGTGAAAAACCTATAAAAAAGCTCATGTGATAGTACAAGCTCTCAAGAAGGAATTCTTGGGAGAGAGGAGTAGGCTAAGCTATTAGGTCGAACCTCTATAAATCTTTGGTGCATCTTTATCTTCCATTATCTCTTTACATTTCAGTCATTTATTTACTTCCGGTGTATTTTTTCTTTTTACTATGATTTTCTTTAGGGTTAATACCACTTTACCCCCTCCCATATAGGCGTGTTTTGCTTTACCCCCTCTAAAAAAAAACTTATTGGACAGACCTTGCAAAATAAAGATTCCAAAAAATTTGACCCTGGATCAAAATTCCAAGAGAATCTGCATACGTGGCATGCGCATGTGGCATTTTTTATTTTTTATTTATTTTTAATTTCCACGTGGAATTTTTTTTTTCAATTTTTTTTTCCAATTTCTTTTTTATTTTTTTTTTCCAAAATTTTTTTATTGCTTTTTTTTAAATTTATTTTTATTATATATAAATCCGTAGGTATTGTCAAATCCGCAAGTATTTTTAAATCCGTAGGTATTTTTAAATCCGTAGGTAAATCCGCAGGTATTGTCAAATTCGCAGGTAAATCCGCAGGTAATTTTAAATCCGTAGGTAAATCCGCAAGTAAATCCGTAGGTAAATCCCCAGGTATTGTCAAATCCGTAGGTAAATTCGCAGGTATTTTTAAATTCGTAGGTAAATCCGCAGGTATTGTCAAATTCGCAGGTATTTTTAAAGGTAAATCGCCAGGTATTTTTAAATCCGTAGATAAATCGTCAGGTATTGTCAAATATTTTTTAAAAACGTAAAAAAAAAAATTAAAAAAAATTTTTAAAAAAAAATTTTTAAAATAAAAAAAAAATAATTTCCACGTGGCAGTGCTGACTGTGCCACATCGCTTATGTGTTGTACAATCAGCACTACCAAAAATGCCACGTGGGCAAGATTCTAAGAATCTTGGCCAAAAAAATTGATCAGGGTCAAATTTGATGGAATCTTTATTTGGCAAGGTTTGTCTAATAAGTTTTTTTTAGAGGGGGGTAAAGCAAAACACGCCTATATGGAAGGGGGTAAAGTGGTATTAACACTTTTCTTTATATTGTTGCTTCTTCCTTGTTTGTCTTACAAACTCTTTTAAAACTCTCTTTTTATCAAAGAATTTTATTTGGACATCGTTTTTCAAACCCGTACAACACCTTATGGATCAAATTAGGAAATTAACAGTAAAAAATCTCTGGATTAAAGAAAATGATTTACTTTTTAGGAAAAATTGCATTATCGAAAGAGATTGATTATCTCTACAAAAACAATATTTTGAATGGACTAAAAAATGATATGTATGATTATTACATTAGATATTGTAAAATAGGTTTGAGAAACTCTATAAAAGAAATATGATACTGAAGAGGTCAGAGTAAAGAAATAGTCATTAATCGCTACCCGAAGTATCAGATGGTAGATGAAAGGTCCTTGGAGGATCAATGTCATGAAATTCAAAATATTGTTCATGAGATCATCACTGAAGGTGTGTTTTTAGATGAGCAGTTTCAGATTGCTTTTATTATTGAAACACTGCCCCTGGTTTGAAAGATTTTCTTTTAGAATTTCTTCTCCACAAAAAAAAAAGAATTTTCAATTCAGAGACAAGATCAAAAATTTGTTTCAAACAACCAAAAGAAAATCAGTATGGTTTTAAACCCATTTGGAAAACCATTAAAGATTCATAACCACAATATTTTAAACCAAATTAAAAATGGGAGTCCTTCAAGGGTCCTAAGTACCCATATATTTCTAGGCAACAACCACCACCACAAAGAAATTACACAAGTTTGTTCTCTTGCTTCAATGATGGAAAACTAGGTCATATGGTTGAGTGTAAGAACAAATCTAAGCCTGGTGCCTCCCCTAATGCACATGTTAATCTGACCGATGAGAAGTTTATTTCTATGATCACCAAAATCAATATGATTGGGGTTGATGGATAGAAACGGATCCCCTTGTCATGTATATTATGATTGTGGAATGTTTCAAACATACACTGATGGCGAAGATAAAAAAGGGTTGTAGGATATAACGAATGTAAAATGTATGATATTTACACTGAATTTTAACTTATTTACACGCTATTTTATATTTAATGGGTGTAAAATGCAAGATATTTATAGTGAACTTCAACACATTTACTCCGCACTTTATATTTAGATGGTGTAAAATGCATGGTAAAGGCTTATTGAATTGTAAGACCAAATGGTTCAGTACTTAGTGCAACTATACTTGAGCACTCTACTTTCTTCCCTGATGAAGTATAGAAGACATGTGTACAATCGAAAGGGAAAATATGCAGGTCTCTAGCACCATTTGTCGATGAAGGAAACACAATATCTTGCATCTCAAATGGAAATATAAAGCTCATCTATAAAACTCATATACAAAACATGGTTTCCATGAAGGCCAAAGTGACTTTTATCTTTGAATAAAGATATTTAAAAGCCAAGTTCATACGAATGAATATTTACAATTCAAGAATCTTGCTTTGGTTAGCAAGAGCACCTCCCGGGTGAAATGCTTTCTTAAAACAACAAAACAACTTGGTAAATAAAATTCATGATGCCAAAAAACAAGAATAAAAGCTTTCTTTACTTCAACTACTTAACTAAACTTTGGCAATCTTTGAAGGTGTTAAATATGTAACTCAACCCCCTTGCAAAATCAAAGATATAATACCTTAAAATTGAAAGCATAAGATCAAATGAACAAAACTTAAAGATAATGATAATCCTTAAATTTGTTCTTTGATTTATTATGCCCGTTGCATTAACATATATTTGATTCTTATTTATTATAAACTATTAAGGCACGGTGACAACAAAGTAACAAAGTAATTATGAAAGAGTCCATATGCCAAATGGTTGGAATTATCAAATATACTCTAATGGATAGGAGACTCGAGCAAAAATATCAGTAAGTACATAAACAATTCTTTCAGATATTTCATATAGAAATACTAACAATACTAAAAGTGGATCTTATATGGAAAAAGGGTCATAATTTTATTAAGAACCATAAATGATACACTTAGCCAAATACATATAAAATTCAGAAAACAATTTACAATCAAACACATCGAGACAAATATGTCATAAATGTGCCTACAAGGAAGACAACTAAACCAATTTATACTTGAAATCAAAGTGATACAAAAGTCATCAACGATACGATATTTTGGCTCTTCATTGATACTTGAGTCAGAAAAAACATTGGGCCCTATTTTACTTGCTAACTATAACAGAGTCTCATGAAAAGGGTTATATTATCTGCAATATGCGTCAAAATATCAACTCATTGCTTTTACTTGTAAAAAAGTTGAGCTTCAGCCATCATAAAATAATACGTTATTATATCAAAAGCTAACCGGCAACTATAGAACTGTGTGGCATTTATTTTGAAGCATAGTTTGAGAACAAGTTACCATCATAAGAAACCTTGAAGGTTCGACGCCAAGAATGATATAGCTGCTAGTAGATAGATGGCCTGTCACAAAGAGCATGGCCCAATTAACCATACAGATCAAGCCAAATTAGCATTAATGGTGAAATCTCTATAGTTCAACTATATTATGTAACGTGGGACCACATATATACTTAGATTATGTCCTAAAAATCTACAAAATTAGCCTTGAAATGATGAAAATCTTACTGGATCTGATTTTTTCCCGATAACCAAATTTCCTACGTATATGAATTTTTCTGCTTGTTGGTGCACAAGAATCAATGATAATAGTAAAGAGAAAAGAATAACGGCGCAAAGAAAGAGGGAGAATAAATGTGTTGTTGAATTTAATGATAACTACTACAAGGCTATTTATACAAAAGAAAATTGCCAACTCAACCCTAATAAAATTAACTTAGTGACCAAGATAAAAGATACAAATAGTACAAACAAACAAATACTAAAGTACCCTTAAATAAATAAACAGTTACGCTATCTGGACCCAGAAGGTAGAACTTCTGGTCAACACTATCTTCTGAGTAACCATCCGAAGATCATCCCACATCAGAACTTCTGATGCTCATCTTCTGAATATTGAATTACTCTTCAATACCATCCCTTAATTCATATTCTTCAATCAAAACTGACAACGCCAATTCCGTTTCTTAAGAGCAGAAATTGATCCGTCTTGATTGCCTTCGTCAGAACATCTGCTATCTGCTTCTGGGTGCTACAGTGCACAACTTCTAATGTTCCATTCTGGACTTGGCTTCTCAAGAAATGATACTTAGTCTCAATATGTTTGCTTCTTTCGTGTAACACAGGATTCCTGGCAAGATTGATTGCAGGCTTGTTATCAATCATCAGCTTCAGAGGCTTCTTCACTTTAATCTTCAGATCTTCTAATAAATTCATAAGCCACACAACTTGACATGCAGCTACAGCGCCTGCAATGTACTTAGCTTCACAAGTTGATAGAGCAACAATAGCTTGCTTTTTGGAACTCCAATAAATATGACCTCCCAGAAACATAAACAAATATCCAGAGGTGCTCCTTCTATCAACTCTATCTCCACACCAATCAGAGTCAGAGTAACTCAATAACTCTGATTCTTCCTTTCTCCCAGAAGGAAACAATATATCAAACATCATAGTTCCCTTGATATATCTCAAGATTCTGACAGCAACTTGATAGTGGGACCACTTAGGTTCATGAACCTACTAACCAATCCAACTGCATAGCATATATCAGGCCTGGTATTACACAAATACCTCAGAGAACCCACCAGCTGTTTGAAGATCGTAGCATCAACATTTTCACCTTCAGAGCTAGAGTCCAATTTCTGATTTGTTTTTGACGGTGTAACAACAGCTTTGCAATTCTCCAGCTTGAACTTCTTTAGAAGTTCTAACTCATACTTCAGCTAATGCAGAATGATACCATCTCCTGAGTACATAATCTCTATCCCTAGAAAATATGACATTTTTCCAAGGTCTGCAATCTCAAACTCATTCATCAGCACCTTTTTGAACTTCATCAGATCTTCTGGACAACTCCCTGTAAGCAATATGTCATCAACATAAAGACACAACAAAATCATATTGCTTCCAGAATGTTGTACATAAACTCCATATTCCATCTCATACTTCTGAAACCCTTGCTTCTTAAAAAATGAATCAATCTTCATATTCCATGCTCGGGGCGCTTGCTTCAATCCATATAGAGCTTTGTGTAGCTTGTAAACCATCCCTTCCTGATTCTTTTTCACAAAGCTAGGGGGTTGTGACACGTATACCTCCTCTTGTAATGGACCGTTCAGAAATTCAGACTTTACATCCAGATGCATCAAGGACCAACCTCTGTTTGCAGCTAAAATAATCACCAGTATGATTGTTTCATGTCTAGCTACAGGAGCAAACACCTCAAAGTAATCTAGCCCAGGTTTTTGAAGAAAACCTCTTGCCACTAGCCTTGCTTTGTGTTTACCAATTGATCCATCTGGCTTCAGCTTTACCTTGAAAACCCATCTGACGCTGATGGCTTTCTTCTTTTCTGGAAGTTCTGCCAGCTTCCAAGTCTTGTTTCTTTCTATAGCCTCAAGTTCTTCTTTCATGGTATTCAGCCAGACTTTCTTCTTGAGCGCTTCTTCAATACCCACTGGTTTAGAATCTACTAACATGGCACACTGAATGACATCTCCTTCTGAGTCAACTTCTGTGTCTTGCAACATGTCAAAATCTGCAAACCTTCTAGGTATAGTTCGGACTCTTTGTGGTCTTTGAGCTACTTCAGAGTCACCTACTCCAGAGTCACCACCTCCAAAGTCACCACCTCCAGAGTCATCCCTTCCAGAATCATGACTACCACCAGACTCTGGATCATCATCAGAGTCTGGATCAAAATCTGGATCAGAATCTGATTCACCATCTGACTCATCTTCAGAAGATTCTTCATCTTCTGACTCTAACTGTTCTTCAAAAGTTATCTCTACATCGAAAGTTGGTTGATACTCTCTCCAATCCCAAACTTCTGATTCTTTCACAATGACGTCTCTGCTGACTTCAACTTTGTTAGTCTGTGGACAATAGAGCTTGTATGCACCTGTACTGTGGTACCCCACCAATAACATCACTCTGCTCTTATCATCCAACTTCCTCCTTCTAGCTTTTGGAACGTGTTTGTAACACACAGAACCAAAAACCTTCAGATGACTAACACTTTGCTTCTCTTTAGTCCACTTCTCTAAAGGAACAATTTCCTTCAGCCTCTTCGTTGGACACCTGTTGAGCACATATGCTGCAGTAGCAACAGCTTCTCCTCAGAGGTTGTGAGGAAGCTTCTTCTCTTTTAGCATACTTCTCGTAATATCAAGCAAAGTAAGGTTTCTTCGTTCAGCCAGACCGTTGTGTTGAGGAGTATAAGGAGCAGTAACCTCATGCTCAATTCCATTATCATCACAGAACTTATGGAATTCTATAGAGTTATACTCACCTCCACCATCCGTTCTGAGAATCATTATCTTCTGACCACTCTGCTTCTCAGCCTTCACCTTGAACTTCTGGAACTCTGTGAACACCTCAGTCCTAAACTTGATAAGTGTTACCCACGTCATTCTTGTGAACTCATCCACAAAAGACACAAAATACCTATTTCCTCCGAGTGAAGGTTCTGGAAATGGTCCACACACATCATAGTGCACTACTCCCAGAGCATGCTTTGCTCTTGAAGCAACTTTTGATACAAATGGCAATCTGGGTTGTCTGCCTTTCATGCATACCTCACATGACTTCTCAGGCTTCACAATCTTAGGAATGCCACGTACGAGCTTCTTAGAACTTAGATGCCCCAGACTTCTATAGTTCAGATGCCCCAACCTCTTATGCCACAGTTTACTATCACCTTCTGAGCCTTTTGCACCCAGACACTCTGTTTCAGCTGTTTCTACATTCAGTTGAATGTTATGTTGCTTCCATGTTCAGATTGCATAATCAACTTCTGATTGGAATCATACAACTTCAAGAGGTTGTCCTTTATAACAACTGAGAAACCTTTCTCAATGAGCTGACCTACACTAATCAGATTGCTTCTGATTCCAGGAACATACCAAACATCCTTGATCAGAACAGTCTTCTTATTCTTCACTTTGACTTTGACATTTCCCATACCTTCTGCATTAAGGTACTTATCATCAGCACATCTGATCTTTGTCCTCCTTTTGGAGTCAAAGTCTATCAGCCAAAGTTTTTTTCCAGTCAAGTGATTTGAACACCCAGTGTCCAAATACCACCAATCAGATGAATATCTTCCATCAGACTCAGAAGCCATCAATAACACAGGTTCATTATCTGAATCACCTCTAGTTATATTTTCTTCTTTTGATTTCCTTCCTTTGTTTGCCAAACAGTCTCTAGAAAAATGGCTAAATTGTTTGCAACAGTAACATTGAACTTTCTTCTTCTCCTTTCCCTTATGATATTTCTTCTCATCAGAAATTGAGGCTTCCTTCTGGAATCTATCACCACGTCTATTCTTGGCCTCTGACCAAGAATGCTTCTGGTCCTTATTGACAAAAGAGGCTTTCAGGGCTTGCTCAACTTCCCTTTCAGAAGTTCTCTCAGCCAGACGCAACTCTTGTGCTTCTAGACTGCTTTGCAACTCTTCCATTTTCATGGTTTCCAGATCTTTAGAATGTTAAATAGATACAACAATATAATCAAATAGAGGAGTAAGTAACCTCAATACCTTCTCTATGATTACTTGTTCAGAAAGAGTTTCTCCACAAACCTTCATCTCGTTAGTGATCAAAATCACTTTAGAGATATACTCTGAAACTTTCTCATTGTTCTTCATGTTGAGATTCTCATATTGCTTTCTCAGGGATTAAAGCTTCACCTTCTTCACTGATGCGTCACCACTGTAACACCTGACCAGTATATCCCACGCCTCCTTTGACGTCATAGAATCAGCAATCTTCTCAAACACATTCACATCCACACACTGATGGATGAAGAACAACGCCTTCTGATCTCTCTTCCTCGTTTCTCTCTGCGCTTCTCTTTGTTTTTCCGTTGCATCCGCTGCAACCAGAACATATCCTTCAGTAACAAGATCTAGAACATCTTGAGCACCAAATAATACACGCATTTGAATCATCCATCTATTCCAGTTTTTACCATCAAGAACTGGAAGTTTGGTATTCAAGTTGCTTCCACTCATCTTCAAACTTGTGCAGAAAAACAGATCTCACTCACACTCACACTATGTTTCCCAACCCACAAACAACCAAGAAAAATGTGATTAAACACAACTTTGTTTCCCAGAAACAAAATCAATCACACAGTCACACAAACTCACGTTCACTCGTGTTTCCTTGTGTTTTGAATCGGTGCTCTAGATACCAAATGTTGGTGCACAAAAATCAATGATGATAGCAAAGAGAAAAGAATAACGGCGCAAAGAAAGAGGGAGAATAAATGTGTTGTTGTATTTAATGACAGCTACTACAAGGCTATTTATACAAAAGAAAACTGCCACCTCAGCCCTAATAAAGCTAACTTAGTGACCAAGATAAAAGATACAAATAGTACAAAACAAACAAATACTAAAATACCCTTAAATAAATAAACAGCTACGCTATCTGGACCCAGAAGGTAGAACTTCTGGTCAACACTATCTTCTGAGTAACCATCAGAAGATCAGCCCACATCAGAACTTTTGATGCTCATCTTCTGAATATTGAATTACTCTTCAATACTGCTCACTCAAGCCCTAGTAAAAATTATACACTGTTGCAAAGACCTTAAATCAACTCATAATTTAGGTCTTGAGATGAATATTTAGGCCTATTAATAAACTATTTTGCATCAATAAAATAGCGAAAAGTTTTATTTAGAACGATAGTGATTTTGAAAGATGAAAGAGCGACCAGTTCTTAAAATAGTAATGATTTCGATTATGTAAACAATAATGATTTCGATTCAGAATGATAATGATCTTAAACTAGCGATTCATAACCAGGGTTTTTGATTTCATAATTTCTAGTAGCTTGTTTTTTTATAGAAGAGTTTTTTAATAAAAGAATATGTTTTTTTTTTATAAAAAGCTAGACTAAAACTTTAAATGAGTCGTAAATTATTATAATTTATGGAATTAAAATTAAATGGTTGTTCTAAGATTGAACTAAAAGAAGAGAATTTTTTTATAAATCAAAAATTAAAAAGGACTAAATATATATAGTTGATAGAAAAGAAAACTAGGACTCTGTTTGGTAAAATTAGCTGGTAGCTTATAGCTGATGATTGATAGCTGATAAGCTAACATGAGTGTTTGGTAAATTAGCTGTTTCATTAACTAATAGATATAAAATGACACAAAAGACCATTTTAATTAATAAGGGTAATAATATTTTGGTAAAAGTAAGGATATAAATGAAAGAAAAAAAGTCACAAGCTAAAAGCTACAAGCTCAAAAGCTACTTCAAATAACTTTTGAAAAAAAACTAAAAGCTAATAAAAAGGCTATAAGTTAAAAGCTAAAATAGTGTTACCTAACAGAGCTTTTTTAATTAATGTGAGCTGAAAAGCTAAAAGTTAAAAGCTCTTTTTTGAGTCTTACCTAACAGATCATAAATAAACAAAAAGATATAGAAAATTTATGTTTTGAGGTGCATGTTTTAAAATTAAAACTATAGAAAATTTATTAGTACAACTAGAGTAATTTAAATTTTGTATTAAATAAACTTTTTAAATTTACACCCGTTTTTCAAAAATATGGTATCTATTATTATATAATTAAACATAAATTGATATTTTATTTACAACATTGTCCCTGCATTTTCTTTTTACTCTTGTTTTTATAAAATATGATGTCTATTGTTATTCACCAAAACATGAATTGACATCTTATTTACAAGATTGTCACAACATTTTCTTTTTACTTCTGTTTTTTTAAAATAGAGTGTCTATTATTATTCACTAAAATATAAATTGACATTTTATTTTGCAAAGTTGTCCGTATATTTTCTTTCTACTCCCATTTTTTTAAAAATAGATTGTCTATTGTTATTCCCTAAAAAATAAATTGACATTTTATTTATAAGATTGCCAGTGAATTTTCTTTTTTAGTTTCGTTTTTCAAAAATAGGGTGTTTATTTGTACAAACTAAAACATAAATTGGCATTTTAATTAGAAGATTGCCACCAAATTTTCTTTTTACTCCTGTTTTTTAGTAACTAGGTGTCTATTTATACACATTAAAATATAAATTGATATTTGATTTACAAAACTGCCATCAAATTTACATTTTGCACACAATTTTAGTAAAAAGTGTGTAAAAAGTGTGACTAATTCATTAAAAGTTTCATTCTTTCTTTTTGCTTTACCAGTCATATTGTAGAATAGGGTATAATCTAGTTTTAATGTCAGAATTTTGGTCCTGGGGCGAGTTAAACTTGCTAGTGGAGCATATGATATTCATTGAGCATACAATAAATAGTAAGGCACATAAATTTTATGACCTAAATGATAAAGTGATCATAGAAACAAATTATATTAAATTCTATGAAAACAAACTTCCTTTTAAATAGATAAATAGCAAGAGCACTGAAACATATCACATTTTTGTGATAAGAAGTAGTGAAAGCAATGATGAAGTAGAAATATAACTTCAAAGAAGTACAATATTAATAGTTGCTATAGAATATGGGCCCAATTATGTGGCCTATACAGTAGAAGAAGATAAAAAAAACATTAAAGAAATCTTGTCATTTCTCTATGCAAATTTATAGCAAGAAGCTATTCACGATGCAATAGATTCTCTATAAATAGTAGAGTTGCCTCCTGGTTGCAAATTAATCAATTATAAATAGGCTTTGAAAAAGAAACTAAAAACTGATGGTACAATTGATAAATATAAGGCTCACCTGGTGGCCAAATGTTTAGGCAAAGAGAAAATATATATTTCTTCCATACTTTTCCTCTGATCACTAGGACTATATCCATTAGGGTACTTATTTCCATCGCTACTATTTATAAACTAACAATAAACCAAATGGATGTTAAAACCATTTTTTTTTAAAATAACAACTTAGAAGAAGAAGAAATCTATATGAACCAATTGGAAGGGTTTCTCATTTATAGGAAAAATGAATGTATGTAAGTTAGATAAGTCTCTGTATGGTCTAAACAAGCACTGAAGCAATGAAATAAAAAGTTCAATAACTTAATAATATCAAATGGATACAAAATGAATGAAATTGACAAATGTATTTATTACAAATCTCAAAATATCATTTGCACTATCATATGTCTCTATGTAGATGACTTCTCATATTAGGATCAAACATTAAGGTTATGAATATTGTGAAATCACTTTTGTGTAACAAATTTGATATGAATGACCTTAGAGAATACTATGTGATTCTTGGAATTAATATCACTAAATTCTAGAAGGAATATCCTTGGATCAATCTCACTATGTGGAGAAGATCTTTAATAAATATAATTACTTTGATTGTAAACCTGCTTGCAAACCATACAATCCTAGTGTTAAACTATTTAAGAATATTGGTGAATATGTTAGACAAGTCAAGTATGCTAGCATCGTTAACAATCTTAGGTATATCATTGATTGTACTAGACCTAACATTTGATATGTCATGGGATTGTTGTGCAGGTTTACTAGTAGAACAAAATATGAGCATCGACAAGCTATTGAGCAGGTTATGTGATACCTTAAAAAGACCATAAATTTTGATCTACATTATCAAAGTTTGCCTAGCGTACTTGAAGGATATAACGATCCAGATTGAAACACCTTATCAAAGATATATATATATATATATATATATATATATATATATATATATATATATATATATATATATATATATATATATATATATATATATATATATATATATATATTATAGCCGGAGGAACTGTATCTTGGAAATCAAATAAATAAATAATCTTGGTTCAGTTCACGGTGGAGTCTAAAATGATAACATTTACAACTGCCAGTGAAAAAGCGAGTTAATTTAAATGCATGCTACCTAAGATCCTTTTGTTGGAAAAACCTATGTCAAATGTGTTAATCCATTGTGAACCGTTGTTATAATGATAAGAGATGTCAAATAAAAAGAAAGCATAGAAATGTTACAGAGTGTATCTTTAAAGGAGATGCAAGAGTGAATCATGTAAACGCTATTGAAAATTTAGGAGATCATTTGACGAAATGACTAAATAGAAAGTGCATAATACATTTAGTAGAATGAGACTAATTCCTATAGATAAGAGTTTCTTATGATGGTAACCCGACTCAAAATATCGTAGATCCCAAAAATTATGTTTAATGGAAAAGAACAAGTAATGTCGGAGCCGGGAACCTCAATTAGATGGTGCAAACTTTAAATTTTAAATAATAAATATGATAATATATATTCAAAAAATTATATTTTATTCATAAAATTATGCATACCTTACATTTGTGTTATGTGTTTTTATGGTATCAGTAATTAAATTCACACGATAACAAGTATCAGCTAATGTTAACTGAGTTTAAATCTCGCCAAAAATAACTTTTTAATGATTTAAATTTACAAATATTTAAGTAAAATTGTGTATTTAAATGACTTGTAAGTTCACAAGTAACTTTTTAATATTTTTTTTTCCAAAATTTGACCCAGACAAAAAGAAAATTAAACAAAACCTTTTTGAACCTTATTTTCCTTTTTGAACCTTATTATTTATAAATTAAATAATCATGAACAATATACCACTAAACTCAAATTTTTTGATAGAATAAAAATAAATTTCATAATTTTTTGAAAGCATTTAGAAGTAGAGAGAACATGATATCTAAAAATAAGTAAAACAAAATTTATTTAAACTTTTTGAGTTAATGGTGTAAAATCCTTTTTAAGAGGGTTCAAAAAGCAAATAATATAGGAATGTTGGTCGGTTTTTATAAAAATCAAATGGTTCAATTGAACCCCCTCAACCTACTCCCCATCTACCACTGGTAACAAGTTGTGATCCATATGAGATGACCAAGTTAGTATAAATAGTATATGCATGTATTATGAAGCGATAAGAGGATGATATAATAGAAACTTTTAATAAGATCTATACACTGTATGAATGGAGTACTAAGCTACACAAGTACTCCTCATAGACTCACATGTGTGATTGTTGAACTTAGGTCGGTTCCTATAGAATTTTCGAGACCGAATTCTTAGAGCCTTCACTAACCTCGAGTAGTCGTGCAGGGTCATTAAAGCCTAAGTTTATAGAACACACTCTAAGAAAAAGTTGTGTAAGAGCTTGATGTTTGATATAGTGTTCAAGACAATGAGTCACTCTTCTAAAATAAGAATCTTAATTGGTATGCAAATTTCAAGTCGTAGACACCCTATTTATACGCAATCTTAAAAACGTTTGATATTATTTCTAAAATATTTCTTTTTAAACTCAAGTGTAGGATTGTTGAAACATGTCTAAATTCCAATATGACGGTGAATTTGAAAAAAAAATATTAAGTCTCACATTCTAATAAAATTATATGTGTTAGTGTGTTAGTTCTATGTCCCCCACCTTGCTTAGCCTACACATTAAAGTTAGTTTCCAACATTATATAAGAAAAAAAAAGAAATATCAAGTTTCGCAATGCTTAGATTACATACTTTGACTAACTTACTTAATTATATAATAAATGCATACGTTTCATTTAAAAAAACAAAAAAAAACTACTTTTGGATTTTTCCTTCCTCATTCTCTTTACTCTGCGTTCTTGAATTGTCGAAGCAGCAACTTCTTCCATTTCCTTTCTACTAGTTGAATTTTCTAGAGTTCTCTTTGAAGAATTATTTGAGTATCTCCTCGTTTGAGAATTTTTTACAGTGGGCAAAACACTATTATTTAACTCTCATTAGAAAATTATTTGAATTTTCCCTTGTTTGAGAAGTTACTTAGAGTTGTCTTTAACCGTAGAGGGTGTATTTCTAGAACAATTACCTAATATGCAGTAGTAATCGTACTATTAAAAATTGAGATGTTATCTTAGAGGTGTCGTAGTTGATAGTGTGTCTTGCACAATTTAAGTTACTGTCGTGAAATGTCTTAAAGAGAACGACCTAATCTGCGACTCGACTCATTAATTTCTTTTATATATTTTCAAAACTGATTTTTTAAGTTAAAAGTTACAGTATTCATGTAAGTACCGAAGAAATTAAATGCATTTTAAATTGCTAGAACATTGGTTTGAAGGATATTTTTGAAAACAATTTGAGCGGAAAAAAATAATCTATATGTCAGATATTTGAAGATATGATTTATTTTATATAACTTGGCCACTTTGCATGCTATACTGTTTAGATCAAGGTCGGACATAGACAAACTAAAATCATATTAAAAGAAGACTTTAAGTTCTTCGATAACCCCTCAACCACGTGTGTCTTTGTTAGTGTGTGAGACACTTTTGTGAGGAGAGGAAGAGATAGAGAGAATAAAACAAATAAGGATTATATTATTGAATTGAATTGTATAAACTGAATTATAAACTATGTCTATTTATATACAATTAACTTGTACCCTAAGTAGGCTAACAAACCCTAATTGGGTATGAGCTTGGATTACTCAACTTGGATTATATCTAATATCTCAACATACCCCATTATAAGTGAAATCTAGCTAACAAACCCTTAAGAAGTGAAATCTAGCTTCGATATGTTTACTCATTCCATACTTAACTGGATTCTTTGCAAGATTAATAGCTTACTTGTTGTCGATCTGCAGATCTAGAGGTTTCTTCACTTCGACCTCGATCTCTTCCAGCACATATCTGATCCAAATTTCTTGACATGTAGCATAATATCCTGCTATATTTTCATCCTCACACGATGATAATTCCGCCACAAGTTACTTTCTCGAGCACCATGATATTGGGGCACCAAAGAATTGAAATAAATAACTAGCCGTGCTTCTTTGATCTTCTTTATCTCCACACAAATTAGAATATGAATAACAAGTAATTAAGCTTCTTTACTTTCAGAGTCTCTTCGAAATATAATTCCAAAGTTTATCGATCCTTTTAAGTATCTCAGGATTCTTCTTGCAGCCTTTATATGTGACACCCTTGGTTCACTCATGCATCTGCTCACTAATCCGATTGTGAAACCTATGCCAGGTTGACTATTACACACATACCTTAGAGATCCAACAATTTGTTTGAACAATGTAAAATCGAATTTGTCTTTCTCTCCTTGCTTCTCCAATTTCAAATTTAGTTCGACATGTGAGGATGCATGATTCTAGTCTTCTGTCCTAAATCTCTTGAGTATCTCTTTGACATACTTTCTTTGATGTAGCACCATACCTTGTCTCGGCATTTGAAATTCCATGCTTAGGAAATATGTCATGTTTCTCAGATCCGACATTTCAAATTCCCTCTTCATCAGCTATTTGAATTTCGACAGGTTCTTCAAAATATTTACAGTTACCAAGAAGTCATTAACATACAAGCAGATGATTGTTACATCTTGTGCTACAACCTGAACATAGATACCATACTCATATTTTCATATGACAAATCCCAATTCGACCAAGTATGAGTCGGTCTTCTTGTTTCATGCCCTAAGTTCCTGCTTAAGGCCATAATGCGCTTTGTGCAACTTATACACCTTACTCACTTCCTCCTGAATCACAAACCCTAGTGGTTGTGTGACATAGATCTCTTCGTCTAAGTTTCCATTCAAAATGGTGATTTTACATCTAAGTGAAATGTCGACCAACCTTGTTTGTATGCCAAGGTTACTCCTATTCAAACAGTCTCCAATCTTGATACTGGTGGAAATACTTCAGAGTAGTCGATTCCTTCTCTCTGAAGAAATCTTCGAGCTACCAATCTCACCTTATGTCCTTATATCGACCCATCAACATTTTGTTTCGACTTAAGCAGCCACTTCACTTCGATAGCTTTTGTGTGTGCTGGAAATTTGACTAACTCCCATGTGATGTTTCTTTGGATAGCTTGCAACTCTTCGAACATAATAGAATTCTAGTGTTTATTCTTTAAAACCTCACTATAGTCTATTGGTTCAGCACCTGCGAGTAAAGCAAAGTGAACAAATTCTCTATCTGATGTGACTTCATCATCACCAATCACTTTATAGTCTTGAAGTCTTGTTGGATGAACTCTAGTTCTTTGAGGTCTTTGGCTTGTACCAGCCACATCCTCTTCGGATTTGATTGTGTCGGGAATGTCAACAATTGCTTCAACTAGAATATCTGCAATTTCTTCTACTTCGACTTCAGCAGTTTCTTCGTTGAAGCCATAACTCATCAATGGCTTGTTATTTGCATTACTAGAATTTCAATCCTAGGCATAATTTTCATCAATCCCAATATCTCGACTCATCACAATTTTCTCATTATTTAATTGAATAGCCTATATGCTCTAATTTTATGATATCCTACCAGAATCATAGGTTCACTCTTGTCATCAAGCTTCCTTCGTCTCGCATGAGAAACATGCTTGTAACAAATAGAGTCAAACACCTTCAGATGACTCACTGATGGTCGTTTGCCACTCCACACTTCTTCAAGAACCTTGTTCTTCAATTTCTTGGTAGGGCACCTGTTTAGAATATAAGGATTTTAGAAAATTCTTTTGCTTCAACATGCATCTCACCATATCCAATATGGTTCGGTTTCTCCTTTTTGCAAGTCCATTATGTTAAGGCTTATAGGGAGCAATTATCTCATGATCGACACCATGTTCTACATCGAATTTTTCAAACATCTTGGATGTGTATTCACCACCTCCATATGTAAGCAGAACTTTGATCTTCTTCTCACTCTTGTTTTCAACAAGTATTTTGAATCACTTAAAGATTTCGAATACTTCGTTCTTTCTCTTGATCACATAGATACAAAGCTTTCGACTAAATTCATCGACATATGAAACAAAATACTCTTTTCCACCAATGGTTTGTTCTTCGAATGGTCCACATACATCTAAATATACAACTTCGAGTATGCATGATGATCGCATTGGCATAGTCAAAACGAAGGAATTTATGGACTGCTTTTTGATTAAACAACCTTCACAAAATTTGTCGGGCATCACAAGACTTGGTACACCATTTACCATATCTTGATTAATCAACTATTTGCGTGACCTAAAATTTAGATAGCCAAACCTCAAATGCCACAACCAACTATCCTTGTGGTCGACAATTGTTTACAAGAATTGTACCTCTGTCGAACTGATCATAGTCTTAAATGTCCAATTCTTCGACAACATATATTTTAAGACTAAATTGTTTTGGGTGTCGAACAATTCTAAAACTCCATCTTTCATGACGAATAAAAAACCTTTTTCGAACAGTTGTCCAACACTTAGTAGATTGTACTTCATGTCAGGTACATAAAGTACATCTTTGATAAAAACATTTGCTCTATTACTCCGTTGAATAACTATGTTGCTAGTACATTATACTTGCAATGAGTTATTATCAACAATTTTGACCTTGCTCTTCTTTGAATCGTCAAAATCTACTAACCGCTGTTTTCAGCCAGTCATATGATTCGAGTAGCCAGAGTCGAGGAACCAGATCTTTGATTCGACATGGTTGTCTACAACTGCAGCCATAACCATCATATCATCAAAATCGTCTGAATCTTGATGTGCAAAGTTCGCTCCTTCGTCTTTGCCTTTTGTCATCCCTTGTCTTTCATGTACCAATAATGCTTGGCCAAGTGACCCCACTTTTCACAGTTATAACACTGCACACCTTTTTTCTCTTCTTTGTCTTTCTGATAGGAATTTTCTCCTTATCTTTTTTAGGATTCAAAATCCCTATCATCGACCTGATGATTATGAGGGTTCGACCAAGACTTTTTCCCCTGAGTCTTGTCTTCATTACCTTTGAACTTGTTGGAACCAGCATGCTCTTTCCATGCCTGAGCCTGCAGTGCTTGTATCGAGTCTTGTACTCCTTTCTTTTCGACAATCCTAATCTCATGTGCTTCCAACGAACTAACCAAATCTTCCAATTTTAAGATTTGAGGATTGTTGGATTGTTGAATAACTACAATAATGTGATCAAAGTGACAAGTCAATGTACGCATTACCTTCTCAACTATCATCTTGTTAGTTAATGTTTCACCACAATCCTTCAAGAGATGGATGAGTTTTTGCATGCACCTTCGATACATAGTCTGCAACCTTTTTCGTCTTCTCCCATCGACAACAATTCATATTGTCATTGCAAGGCTTGCAACTTGACAACCTTAACTTTCTCACCTCCTTCTTAGTACTTGACAAGAATATCTCATGCTCCTTTGTCGATTCAGCATATGAGATTCTATCGAAATTTGCCGCATCAACCGCCGATTGGATGTAAAACACCGCCTTGTAATCCTTCTTCTTGGCATCCTTGTGGGAGAATCTCTGTGCGTCGGTTGCATCTTCATCAAGTGCAAAAACGCCATTAGTAACCACTTCTAGAGTTTCATGAAACCCAAATAAAGATTGCATCTGTTTTCTTCTTGCCGTCAAGAGTTGGAAGGGAGTTTGGCAAATTTTTGTTACCATTCATCTTCACAACAATAGATTAAGAAAAATCCACGATTCCGAAAACTCAATCTCTGACGTGTGATTCTTGAAAACACGGTCAAGAATCTAACCAGAGCTCTAGATACCAATTTATTGGTGCGCGAAACACTTCTGTAAAGATAGGAAGAGAGAGAGTAAAGCAAATAACAATTCTCTTATTGAATTGAATTGTATAAACTAAATTAAAAACTTATTTATATACAATTAACTTGTACCTTAGTATGATAAAAAAACGTAAATAGATTTAGGTTTGAGTTTGAATTACTCAACTTTGAATTATATCAAATATCTTGTTCGTCTTAATAGACACAATAAGAGATGACCCTCAAAAGAGACATTTGAAGAAGATAAGAATGTTGATGGTGAGTAAAAAAAAGTGAAGTTTTGATTTAATAAAAATGGTAAAAAGATGTGTGAATAAAGAAAAGGAACTTAGCTATTATTTATACACCAATACATAGAGATGGAAAATATTTACCATGACACGTTGTATTACTCTTTTGAATTACAAACATTCATATTTAAAATTAAGACTACATTAATCGTCCTTATTCCATCCCACCTAGTTCAATTACGTTTGTGCTCAACATTTGAGATATCAATAATGCATTTGATCTATTAACGGTAACTTGGTGTAGTACTCCTAGTTTGTACACGATAAACATTTTGGTGCAAATCAATAAAAAAACTGTCCATGATGGGAAACCTGGTGTGGGTCTCCTTGTAAGCGTACAACAAACATTTGAATGCAAATAAAAAAACAGTCTCTCCATGATGTGTTTGGTTGGATTGATGCATGAATTCAGTGAAGTGAATCAGAGATGAGTGCATATCTTGGAAAAGATTCCAATCAACTGACATGAACAATGTGGAATCCAATGGCTATGTGTGTGGTTGAAAAACATGCACGCATTCAGTATGATTAGATAAGCTATCAAAGGTCTAATTGATATGATATGATTTTTGGAACTGTTGTTGTCTTGAAATAGATAGTGGGAATGCCTAATGACTTTTGCTAAAACTAGTAAAACAATCAAAGGGTGGGTGCTCTGTTGTTTCAGTCCCTGACTCACAGTGAAACCTTTCCAATCCACTATGGGTTTTGCACATCTATCTCATGTCTAAAATTATTTGAAATCAATTATAAAAACAATTGTACTTGCCATCAGATCAATTTAAATAAGAATGAATTATTTAATTGTATGGTTATTTTATTGTGTTGTTGTGTTAAACATTTTCATGTGCTTTGTATATAAAATATTTCCATTAATTTAAATATGTTAGTGTATATTAATTTTTGATATATTTAAATGTATTTTTTTTGTTTATATATGAAGGGACAAATACTTGCCTAAAATGAACACACAACTGCAATGTTTTGATTTTGAACATGTGTAAATGTGTCCAATTTATCAATAGAACTAGAGTTTATGAACAATTAAATATATTATAATAATAAAAATAACATATTTCTTCGATTTTTAAGAATATCGATGAGAAAAATAAACCACACTTTGAGTCTCAGCTTTTACAGATTATGTTTTTATTTATTTATAAGTGTAAACTAAATGAACTGATCATTCAGTTTTTCGATGTAATCGAGTGGTCAAATAATCAGATTTCACTATAAAAACACTCATCAAAAAGATTTTAACTTTATCCTTATTTATAAGAAGTCGCCTCAAACTCGCATGCATTATTCTTTGAGATGAATTGCAAGACATGAAAAATCTTCAATGTTTTTCTATCTACAACAAAATATTTTTTTTGTCCTTACAATCTATTTCACATAATAGTGTTGATGATGTTGTTGTTGTATTTTTGCTCATTTGATAGATTGAAAGTGCATAAAATCAATCTTTTTTTAAAAATTTGTGTACTTCTCACTCTTCAAACAAACAGACTACTAAATATGGTGAATTTGAATGCAAAATACATTCAAACATCATTATTTTAGAAGTTGGAACTTAAATAAAGAAGCGGATTTCAACTTATACAAAGATTGAAAAGATTTTTAGAAATATTTTATCTTAATATTCTGTGTAAACAATATAATATTTAAAAAAAAGAATTATCCACCTCAATTTTAATCCAAAATCGAGTTGATAATTTAAATGAGATAATAATTTACCTCGGTTTTATAGTTAAATCGAGGGATATAATAATCATATTTTACTATAAAAACACTCGTTAAACAGATTTTACCTTAATCCTTAATAATATGAAGTCGCCTCAAAGAGAGGAAATATTTATCACCGCTGCAACATATCTTTGGGATGGATTGCAAGTGCAGAAAATAAAAATTCTCATTGGTCCTGGAAACAGATCTCTAACATCTTGCATGGAACCTTTAACATCTAAATCTTGATATCATCGAAAATTTGTTGCATACGATATATTTTTAATATTTTGTGAAAATAATGTAATTAAAAAAATTGTGCATTCACCTCGATGATTTGTCATGATTGAGGTGATAGTTAAGCGTTTTTCTCTATCTTATATACATCGGCCATAACAAATCTTTGTCGTTCATTTAATGATTATCAATGCTCTAGATGCTGTCATTAGTGATCTGTGTGAAACCTAAGAACATCTGTTATAAAAGCATGTTGAATATTGAAAATCTAACCTAAATGAAACATATGAAGTGCTTGAAACCTAAAGACGCCTATAAAAGTTCTCTATGATAGATTGCAATAGCAGCAAATTTTCTAGGTTTAAGGTTTATTTTCTTAAATATTTATTTGAAACAAAAAAGATTTGATATTTGATATTAGTTATCTTACCCTTTTTTCATCATATCCAACAAAAGATCTTTCCTAAAATTCAATAATTCAAAGATCTAAAGTCTAAATCTCGAGGGAATTTGATTTTTTCTTGAACTCTAGGGAATTCGACTTTTATTTTAATTTCAATATTCTGTGTAAACAATGTAATATTGGGTAAACAATGTACTATTCTGGATAATCAATGTAACAACTTAAAAAAAATAATAATCATACTCTTCGTTTTTTTAATAAACCGAGATAAAATATACATTAGATTTGAAAATAATAAAAATGCAGCTGTTAAGATTCGAACCCGTGTGCACATAACTATACCCCTCAATTTTATAATCACCGAGGTGTTAAAGTAGAAAATTTTTATGTTGCCCTTCGTTACCTCACTATTTTAACCGAAATAAAACACATTTTACATCTGAGATTAAAAACTTTATTTGTTATAGTGTAAGGTGTTGAAACTACTGTTTTTATCACTTCAGTTGGCGTAACCGGTTACGCCTGTTACCGTAACCGGTTACGAACCCGTGAAACAGATTCACTGTAGATGTTGCGTTTGCGTAACCGGTTACGCTATTTGCCGTAACCGGTTACACTGAAGCCCAACTGTTTTTCTGTTTGTTTTAGGGTGTTTTTAATTCATTCCAATCATTTGTAACTTGTACTATATAAGGAGCTCACTACTCCTATTTTGTGGTTAATGCCAATTCACTATCTCACCCTCAATTACTCTCTCTCTCTATTATTTCTCTTCATTCTCTAATCTTCATCTTCTTCAATTCATCTTTTTCCCCATTAAAGATACCTTAATTTGATTTGTATGTTCCAACATTTGGCATCAAGAGCACTGGTTCTGATCCGATTCCGCTGCAACAATGAGTACCAATGATCGAATCCCATCCAATTTACCGATTCTTGATTCGAAGAATTACGACAAGTGGTCTAAACAAATGAAGGTCTTGTTTGGATATCAAGAAGTTCTCGATATCATCAACAATGGTGTCACACCTCTTGGGGCTGAACCTACAGCTGCACATCAAGCCACTTTCAGGGAAGAGAAGAAGAAAGATTACAAAGCTCTCTTCTTGATACACTCTTGTGTCGATGGTGATAATTTCGAAAAGGTCGGTGATTGCGAGTCCGCGAGGCAAGCTTGGTTAATTCTTGAGAAAGCATATGCTGGGGCTGCGAAGACAAAGATTGTGAGGTTACAAACTCACAAGAGGCAATTCGAGTTAACGCAAATGGAAGAGAAGGAAACGATCAATGATTATGTGACGCGCATTACGCGCTTAGTTAATCAAATCAAGTCGTGTGGGGAAACGATCTTAGAGCAGAATGTTGTGGTTGCTATTGAAGAGTCGAAGGACCTTACGTCGCTGAGCAAGGATGAGCTTCAAAGTTCCCTAGAAGCACATGAACAAAGAATGGACGAGAGAGGAAGCGATAAGGCAAAGGCGGAGTTAGCTTTGCAAGTTCGTTTCAATGAAAGGAGTAAAGGTTCGAAAGGGAAATGGCCTTCGAAAGGGAAGCAAGGCGATGGTGAACCTAAACATTCGAAGGGACAAAAGGGTGAGAGCAGCAACTCAAACGGTTATGGTGATCGGAGCAACGCGATAGGTGGAAAACCAAGAGACGTGAGCAAAATACAATGCTGGAAATGCAAGAGACTTGGGCATTTTCAAGCAAAGTGTGGTGCTAAACAGCTTGAAACTAAAGGGAATGAAGCCAAGGTTGCTAGGCAAGAGGTGGATGATGAAGCCACACTCTTAATGATGATTACCGATGAGTGCGAAGGCATGACAGAGGTGCTAGACAGCAGCTGCAAGTCACGGGACAGCAGCTGCAGCAGTGCAGAAAAAGCGACAGTTTTGAGTTCGGAACAAAATGTGATGATTTCGGTTCGTGATGGAACTCAAGGCAAAGAGGAGTGGTACTTAGACTCCGGATGTTCAACGCATATGACGGGAAGAAGAGATTGGTTTGTGCAAATCAATCAAGTGGCGAAAAACAAAGTGAAGTTTACGGACGATTCCACTCTCATGGCCGAAGGTGTCGGTGATGTGTTGATCGAGAAAAAGGATGGTGGACATTCTATGATCAACGATGTGCTATATATTCCAGGTATTAAGTGTAATCTTTTGAGTATTGGTCAATTGCTCGAAAAAGGTTACAATATACGGTTGGAAGATAAGATCTTGCGGGTTGTTGATGCTAGTGGAGTGTTGATCCTAAAGGCTCCCATGGCTACCAATAGGACTTTCAAAGTTGAGCTGAAAGTATTGGAGCATAGGTGCTTAGCTACAGCTGCAAGTAGAGAGGAGTGGTTATGGCATTATCGTCTCGGTCACTTGAATTTTCGTGATCTCAAAGCGTTGCCACAAGAAGGTATGGTTACCGGGCTGCCACACATTAACGTTCCAGCTGAGTTGTGTGAGGAATGTGTGAAAGGAAAACAACACAAAGGAAGTTTTAGCAAGGATGCGGGTCATAGGACCAATGCACACCTTGAGGTGGTGTACTCCAATGTTTGTGGACCTATGCAAGTGGACACGTTTGGTGGCAATCGATATTTTGTCACGTTCATTGACGATTTTAGTAGAAAGTTGTGGACTTACGTCATCAAGAGAAAGGATGAGGTGTTTGATGTATTCAAGAAGTTTAAGTCCATGGCGGAGAGGCAATGCGGTCGCAAGTTGAAAGTTCTCAAAACGGACGGTGGAGGTGAGTATACCTCGGTTGCGTTTGGGAAGTATTGTGATGATGAGGGTATAGTGCGTGAGGTTGTACCACCCTATACGCCGCAGCAAAATGGTATTGCCGAGAGGAAAAATCGCTCGATTATGAACATGGTTCGAAGCATGTTAAGCAGTAAAAGTCTACCGAAGGAACTATGGGGAGAAGCGGTCTCTACAGCCACATACTTATTGAATCGTTGTCCTACAAAGAAGCTTTAGAAGCTTACACTGGAAGAGGCTTGGTGTGGATTCAAACCGAATCTAAGTCATTTGCGTGTATTCGGTTCGGTGGCTTATAAACATGTGTCGGGACAATTGAGAAAGAAGTTGGACGACAAGGGAGAAGAAATGATATTCGTTGGATATCACTCTACAGGCGGTTACAAACTGTTCGATGCGAGAAATCGGAAGATTCAAATTAGTCGAGATGTTATTTTTGAAGAAAATAACAGCAGTAGTCTCAGCGTAACCGGTTACGGCCAGCCAGTACAAACTGGCGTAACCGGTTACAGACAGGAAAAACAGGGCAAAAACTCTGCAGAGAACAGCGTAACCGGTTACGGCCAGCCAGTACATATAGGCGTAACCGGTTACGAGCAAAACAGAATTCCAACTGCTGTATTTTTTGATGATCCAGTCAGTCCCGAAACAGTTCCGCAGCCTCCGAATGATGTTCAAACTGAAGAACACCGTAGAAGATCAACAAGGCAAAGGGTGTTGCCCTCTAGACTCCAAGAATGCGAGAGATTCCAAGATAACGAAGTTAATAATGAAGGTGATTTCGTTCATTTTGCGCTTATGGCCGAATCCGAACCGGTGAATACGGAGGAGGCTCTAAGGGATCCAAAATGGATTTGTGCAATGAAAGAGGAGCTGGAATCAATCGAGAAAAATGGTACTTGGGAGTTAGTTGATCTACCTCATGGTAAAAAGCCAATTGGTGTCCGTTGGGTCTTTAAAGTGAAAGCAAATCCGAAGGGCGAGATAATCAAGTATAAGGCTCGATTAGTAGCGAAAGGGTTTTTGCAACGTGAAGGAATAGACTTTGAGGAGGTGTTTGCTCCTATGGCTAGGCTTGAGACCATCCGATTGGTTGTTGGTATTGCAAACAACAACAATTGGAGCGTTTATCAAATGGACGTCAAATCTGCGTTTTTGAACGGTCCACTTGATGAGGAAGTTTATGTTGGACAACCCCCTGGTTTTGAAGTAAAGAATCAAGAGATGAGATACTACAAGTTGCATAAAGCCTTGTATGGTTTGAAACAAGCTCCAAGAGCTTGGAACAAACGCATAGATGGCTTCCTTGTTGACATTGATTTCAAGCGGTGTGTGTCCGAACATGGTGTATATGTGAGATGCTAAGGATGGAGTGATAATTCTTTGCTTATATGTGGATGATCTCTTGATTACCGGCAGCTGTGAGGAGAGTATTTCAAGGTTCAAGAAGGAACTCATGAGTGAGTTTGAGATGACGGACCTTGGAATCATGAAATACTTCCTTGGCATAGAGTTCCAAAGGTCAAAAACGGGACTGCTCATGCACCAAAGGAGGTATGCACTTGAGATCTTGAAGAGGTGTGAAATGGAACATTGTAATGTTGCCATTACACCATGTGAAGCAAGGCTACAGCTGTCCAAGAGTGAGGATGAGCAAGATGTTGATCCAACTCAATATCGAAGATTGATTGGATCATTGCGGTACTTGTGCAATACGCGACCGGACTTGGCATTTAGTGTCGGTATTGCGAGTAGATTCATGGAGAGACCAAAGGTATCTCATATGGCAGCTGTCAAGAGGATCCTTAGATACATTAAAGGGACTCTTGGTTGTGGAATTCTCTTTCCGGCATCGGATACGAGCCGAAAGTGTGATTTACTTGGTTTCACCGATTCCAATTGGTGTGGTGATAAGGATGATAGAAAGTCAACGACTGGATACATCTTTATGCTAGGTAGAACCCCAATCTCTTGGTGTTCGAAAAAGGAACCGGTGGTAGCACTCTCATCTTGTGAGGCCGAGTATATTGCGGCATCGTTGTGTGCTGGCCCAGCCATGTGGCTTATGAATCTATTGAAGGAGCTTAATAGTAGTGAGGGTGAGGCTATTACTCTCCTTGTTGATAATGTCTCTGCGATCAACCTTGCGAAGAATCCGATTGCACATGGAAGAAGCAAGCACATAGAGATGCGGTTTCATTATTTGAGGGAGTTAGTGAGCGATGGAAAGTTACGATTGGGATATTGTCGAAGCGAAGATCAAGTAGCTGACTTATTGACCAAGGGTGTGACAAATGAGGTGTTCAAGAGGCTGAGAAGGAAGCTGAGCATGGTGGACTTGGACCAACTGAAGTGAGGTGGTGTGTTGAAACTACTGTTTTTAGCACTTCAGTTGGCGTAACCGGTTACGCCTGTTACCGTAACCGGTTACGAACCCGTGAAACAGATTCACTGTAGATGTTGCGTTTGCGTAACCGGTTACGCTGTTTGCCGTAACCGGTTACACTGAAGCCCAACTGTTTTTCTGTTTGTTTTAGGGTGTTTTTAATTCAATCCAATCATTTGTAACTTGTACTATATAAGGAGCTCACTACTCCTATTTTGTGGTTAATGCCAATTCACTATCTCACCCTCAATTACTCTCTCTCTATTATTTCTCTTCATTCTCTAATCTTCATCTTCTTCAATTCATCTTTTTCCCCATTAAAGATACCTTAATTTGATTTGTATGTTCCAACATTAGGAACATATGACTAACTCAAAATTTGCATGTGTGCCAATTTCTACAAAAGACTTTTGTTGTTTTTAGCATAAATAAATTCTATATAGTCGACTAACCTGAAGACCGAGATGATGCAATTGAACTAGTAATGAATGTTTATGAATAATGGTCATCATTGCATTGTAAAATATAAAACTAGTATAGTTAATAACCCCGATGGGCTGCCGGGGCTGTTTTTTCAGAAGTACTGGCATATAGTAGGGGAAGATGTCAAGAGGATGGTGCTGGAAATTCTGAATGGTGATAAAGATCCGACTGATATGAACAGAACCTTCATTACTCTTATTCCGAAATGCAAGAACCCAACGTCCCCAAAGGATTTTAGGCCAATTAGCCTATGTAATGTGGTAATGAAACTTGTCTCGAAGACAATAGCAAATAGGGTGAAAATGGTGTTGCCGAACATTATTGATAAGGAACAGAGCGCTTTCGTCCAAGGAAGACTCATCACTGACAATGCCTTGGTCGCAATGGAATGTTTTCATTGGATGAAAAAGAAAACGAAAGGAAAGAAAGGGATAATGGCGGTTAAACTCGATATGTCTAAAGCGTATGACAGAATGGAGTGGAGATTTGTAGTGGGAGCCCTCGAAGCCATGGGATTTCCAAGGAACTTGACTACACTGATTGAGAAATGCATCTCCACGGTGTCGTTTCAGGTTCTTGTCAACGGGCAGCCCAGCAGAATTTTTTATCCGGAAAGGGGTCTCCGTCAAGGAGACCCCCTCTCACCTTACCTGTTTGTTATTTGTGCAGATGTTCTGTCCGGTTTATTGAAGAAAGGAGTTGCAGAAGGAAGCTTAAATGGGATTCAGGTTGCGAGAAGAGCCCCAAAGATCTCCCATCTTTTTTTCGCGGACGATAGTATTCTATTTTCAAGAGCTAACATCAATGAAGCAGAGAAAATTCTGGATGTTCTTTCAATCTATCAACAAGCTTCTGGCCAAATGGTGAACCTTGAGAAATCCGAAGCCTCCTTCAGTCGAAATGTGCGTGATGAGGTCAAACAAATAATCTATGATAGGATGGGAGTAAAGACGGTGGTTTCTCAATCGAGATACTTAGGGCTTCCTGTTGTCTTGGGCAGATCCAAAAAGGAGGTTTTCTCTCTTTTGGTGGAGCGAATTTGGAAGAAAGTGAAAGGGTGGAAAGAAGGTTTTCTCTCGAGGGCTGGCAAGGAAGTGTTAATCAAAGCGGTGGCACAAGCTATCCCTAGTTACATAATGTCTTGCTACAAGATTCCTACTGGAGTTTGTGAGGAGAAAGAGAGGATGCTAGCGAGGTTTTGGTGGGGAGCGAAAAATGGAGAAAGAAAAATCCACTGGATGAGCTGGGAGAGGATGTCAAAAGCAAAAGGCATGGGGGGGATGGGCTTTAAAGGAATATCTGATTTCAATACTAGTCTCTTAGGCAAGCATTATTGGAGACTTATGAAGGAAGAAACATCGTTGCTGAGTGAAGTATGGAAGGGCCGTTATTACCCCAATTGTAAAGTGCAGGAGGCTGGAGTGGGGTTCTCCCCTAGCTACGCTTGGCGAAGTGTGCAAAGTTCAAAAGAGTTAGTCTTGGAAGGGTCACGGTGGCGGATTGGGAACGGGAGGAGTTTGAAAATTTGGGAGGATAAGTGGGTTCCTAATGGCAATGACTACCGAATTTTAGGACTGGTCAGAGGATTGGACAGAAGTGCAACGGTGGATAACCTCATCGATTCTGATATGTGCACTTGGAATAGAGATAGAGTGCTGCAATGCTTTGATCAAGCTGAAGCAAAACAAGTTCTTAGCATTCCGCTGTCTCTTAGAAGTTCCACGGATTCGCTAATATGGCATAGGGAAGTGAATGGGAATTTCCCCGTTAAATCAGCGTATCATCTATGCAAAAGGATGAAGGCGGCGAAGAAGGCAAGCTCGTCAAATCAACAGAGTGAGAATTTCTGGAAAAAAATCTGGAAAGTTCCCGTTTTGCCAAGAGTACAGAATTTCATTTGGAGGCTTAGTAAGGACATAATCCCAACCAAGACCAATTTACAAAAGAAAGGGTGCTGCTTAGAAACTCTTTGTCCCTTCTGTTCTTTAGTCCTTGAATCCCCTTCCCATATTTTCCTCCACTGCCAATTTGCTAAGCGGGTTTGGTTTGCTCTGCCGACAAGCATTAGAATTCCAGAGGGAGAAGATGTGATAAATTGGCTGAAACAAACGCTGGGTGGAAAAGAGAAAGATGTAGACAGAATCATTTGTATCACACTTTGGAAAATCTGGAAGGCGCGAAATCTAGTGGTTTTTGAAAAGAAAGGTGTGGAACCTTGGTGCATTGGAAAGGAAGTAATGGAAGCAGTGTGGGAGTCCAAGTCTGCCGTGCCGGATAGAAAGAGAACAACGGAGCCTGAGATGGATTGGAACCAAAATCTTGATGAGTTCCACTATGTTTTTACTGATGCAGGATGCTTCCCGAATGGTTCCATTGTTTTAGGTTTGTCATACCCCAAATTTGTCCTACCCTGTCAATATTAATTGGCTTGAGCTCCATACTTCATATGCATGCTTCCATTAGGTCATTAACATAACATGCATCATTAATCAATAAAACACCCGAGGCATTGGATCAATGGTCATGGAAAGTTCCAAGGTTTCACAGTGATTATGGTTTCGACGCTAGACAAATTTGTTCAACTGAGGTTTTTAGGTCTACTCTCTGTGTTTGGGATTATTAGATAAACCTTAGAGGTTGGTCTTATGATCATCAGAGGCTTTTGCTCAGCACCTGGGTTTGTTCTTCATTTAAGGAGTGACTTCATTCTGGCAGACTTCAGTCAAAAGCTTTGAACTTATGCTCGAAATTCTTAAGGATTTGGTGGTTGAGAGATATCTTAGTCGTGTTTGCAAATTGTCACCACTTAAGGGTTTTGATGACTCGTGTTTGGGTTTTCTTCTCAATATTGGATGCTACTTGTTAATCGAGACAAGGTTCAACTTTTTTTTGCTCGTGACACAAGTCGTATGTTTTGGATTTCATTTAAAAGTTCTTATACCAATCTGGAGTTTGGATGGAATCAGTTTCACCTCATTCAAATATGCAAGTTTCAATTTTATTCAAATGAAGCATATGGAAATTAAGAAGAATTTACATCTGAATCCAAATAAGGAGGGAAATGACTTTATTACTTGAAAAGAGCCAATTACAAGTCAATGTGGTTATTGTACAGAAAAGAAAGAGAGAAAGATTACAAGAAATTGATACATTTTGACCTATGCTGACTTTTATTCAGCTGTTGACCTTTTTGGTCAAACGGTCGACCAAAGTCAACGCGCTACCCCTCACCTATCCCTCTAAACCCCAGATTCATATTCATCCATAAGTTGCTCCTCATGCATCATGATCGGGTCATTTTCAAGTTGCTTGAAGTCTCTCCATAACCACATGACATGTTCCAAACTTGATGCTAACCTGCATAAAGCCCCAAAGCAAACATTCATATCAGCCCAAACTTCTTTCAAATCATCCTGTAAAACCAAAACAACCATATGCATCTAACCCACCTGTTGACAGTAACAATATCCAAATACTAACACTTACTTATACTCATTCATTTCACACAAAAATCTGCCAGTCAGCATCCTGTTTTCACATACATTCAGCTATAATATAAAAATCCATGCCAAAGTGCTCACAAACTATCACACATCATATTGCACATCCATATTAAAATCGAACAGAACCCTGCAATAAACTCTGCAGTATCCTAACATTAAGTCAGCCCTGCATAACACATATACCATTCAGCCATAGAAAAATTCAGTTACAAAGTGTATAACTCCCTCAATCCAAACCTATATGTCAATACACACACGCACCAGTCACTCCTAACAACCTAAACCACATCAATTTCTAACTACCCCTAACCGTCAGTTGATCACATAATCAATCATCACTAACATACCATACAATCACCCACATACTGTCAAAACAAATACACATTCGATAGAAACCAAAACAGAAAATTACAAACTAACAGTCCAATACCACCTTCATGCTATGCCAACTTGCCCCTACCAAAACAACTCCATGCATTCTGAAAATACATTCAAAACAGTCAGCATAATATAAACCCAAAAATCCCTGCATCCACAGAATAAAACCAGCAGCCAGCTCCATTAACAGAGAAAACAGTCATAGTCCATTACCATTGTTCAAGTTTAATTCATTTCAAATACATGCTGATTGCTATGTTATCAATTTACCCAAACCAAGGCCCTCACATAATCATATAACCCTTTCTAACTAGTCCACTATAAGAAAACCAGTCAAAATTCCGCATACATACAGGAAAAGTCCCACATCCGAGAAATCAAAAATAGGCTGCAAACAAAGTCCCACACTCAAAAATCAGAAAAAGGCATTGCAAGTTGTAAACAAAGTCCCACATCTAAAAATTCCTAATGATTGCCCAATCATTGTCCTATAAAACCAACTCCATCCACCCATAAGCTGACACCTAAGCACTATCAGTCCTCACCATTGTCTCGCTTGCAGACTTTGAAGGAAAGATTGTGAAACCTCAGTTCAAACGCTCTCACTGCCACCTCCAACTACCTCCACCTCACCACACGCGTACTTTCAGAGCTGTTGAAGTTCATCACTAGAACTTCAATAAAGCTCACGCTAAACCACCATCCCCATTCTCAGTTCAGTTGCTCACACTCATCTCACCGCAACGACAACGATTCGCAAAAACTCGAAAAGGAACACTCAAAGAAGAAGAGTCGAAGAATACGGAAGGAGCTAGAGAGAACGAGAACGATACAATACCTGAGCAGAAGACCGTTCACGCGTTTACTTCGCGATCTCAGGTACGCTCTGAGTCCGAGTGCTCCATCTTCTTCGTTTCTCCCTGCTTTTGTTGCGTAGTAGTAAATCCCCTAAATGCTTCCCCCATGGCCGTAGCTTAGGATTGATGGACGTTCACGTTTAATTTCTCCGCTGACTAGAGCTAGGTTTGATTGCGAGGTTTTGGGGAGTAGTTTAGGGTTTTAGGTTTGAGATCAGAGACGAGAGGTGAGGTCGATTGATTTCGAATTGAGAGAGGAAAGGATAGGCTGATGGTCGGACGATGCCGCGTTTCGATCGGAGAAGAAGGATTCTCCGTCGCGCCGACGCTGATTACGTGAGAACGAAAGGGAGGGTCTGAGAATGAGAAAGTTGGAACGGCGTCCCCAATTTAACCCTAATATCTATCTTTCACCATTTTGTTTTATTTCCTTTTTATCTCTTTATTAATTGTTTTTTGTGTGTTTGGAATAAGAATCTGAATCAATAGAAACATGAACTTGGATTAGGAACTTGGGCCAAAGAACGCTAATCACCCCTCCCAATTCGGCCCATCACATTCGTTTTTGCGCCAAGAAAATCTGTGATACAAAAAACTGCTATTGGGTCAGACCCAATGGGCTCAGCGCCCAGCTGCTACATGCACCACCTTATTTCACTTTTGCACCCCCAGTTCCTTTGTTTCCAAATTTAATTTTAGTTAGTTCTTCTTGCTATTTTCTTTGAGTAATCAAAACTAACTTTTCTACTAGTTGTTAACCTTTAATCATGATTGTCTCATATAAAAATGACATAAGAAAAAGAATAGTTTAGGCTAACTTTGGTTTAATTCACTTTTGGTTATAATTAGAATTCAAATTCTTTCATAAAAAATAATCATAAAAAATATTAGTTTTTAGGCTTTTTGTTTTTAGTTTTTACTTGACTGGTAATTCAATCTCTCCCATAAAAATCAACATAAAAAATAGTAGTATTTCTAAGTCATTTCGTACTATATTTTTGGTTTGATATTCTTGCTTATGACTTCTAATTTTTGCCTTAATTTCATGTATCTCTTTCTCCTAACCATAGGTAGAAACCATGACAACATTAGGTAGAAATCCCTTTCATACTTAGGCTAGTTTCTAGGCTAGCTCTTTTTCTTTTGCAACCATAAAACACTCTAAAAATACTTGACTAATTTCCCATAAAAAATACCAAGAAAACTCATGAAAAATGACTAATAAATACTTTGACTAATAAAAAGGGAATGGAAGCTTGTAACTTCCCTTGCTTAAGGGATGTTCGAGTGCTTGGAGCTCCCTTGCTTAAGGGTTCCACTCAGGCGTAAGTTCCCAACCTTTAAAAAACACAAACCAAAGAGTAACTCGAGTTTCCCTTGCTTAAGGGATTTCCTCGAAACACTCAAACTCTCTCTCTCTCTCTCTTCTCTCGCTTTCTTAAGGGCACTGTTATTTCCGCTCCATTGCATCCTAGGCTGTCCCCTTATGCAAGAGCGCGAACGTTAACGCCGCCCAACTAAAAAACACAAAAACAAACAAAACTAAAGAGCCGAACTACGGCGCTCTGATTCCTGAAAGGGATACGTAGGCATCAAGTCGCGGGGCTTGAACGAGCACATTTGTAAATATTTCCTTATTTTCCCCGTATTTCTTTTGCATTCATTCGCATATAGACATAGACATAGTACACACCCTTTAGATAGAAACAAACATAGGTGGATACCATCGAGTACGATGGGCGCGAGGGGTGCTAATACCTTCCCCTTGCGTAACCGACTCCCGTACCTTGATTCTCTGGTCGCAAGACCCTGTTCCTTCCTTTGTTAGGTTTCCTGGTATTCCTTTCCCTTATGGGATAAATATATTGGTGGCGACTCTGTTCATTTTTCGCGAGCGTGCGACAGCTGGCGACTCTGCTGGGGATGTTGCTAGACCTGTTGCTGGTCCATCCTTAGTGAGTCGATCCTAGCCTGCGTTTGTTTGTTTATTTACTGGGTGTTTACTTGTTTTTATGTCTATACTTTGTATATATGTTTGCATGTTTATTTTCTGCTTGCATATCATGTTTATTTCTGTTTGCACATCATGCATATGGATTATATTCTGTGTTCCTTGGGGTCTTCTGTTCTGTTTTGCAGGTGGGGGTTTTGAGGTAAAAGGCCCACTACCCAGGCCAAGTGACACATAGGATTAGCGTGGATGCTCATGTTGACTACCGTAGCGCTTGCTATGGATGAGTTCAATATGGGGTACCACAACTGGGCGAGGTTCTTTCATGGAACACTGTGTCTGGCACGCTTGTTGCCTCAAACACTTTGTATCCCATGGGAACTGTAGACCCTGGTGACCATTAGGGACCACCTGTCCGTGTCTAGAATCCATACCCGTGAGTTTGGGGAGGGACAGGATACTAGCCTTCATCATACCCGGATTTTCACATCGCAATCTGAAGCCGAAACTTTGAACTCGTCATAACCAGTGTTACTTAGATATTCAGAATTGCGAGAGGCACTCAGTCTCTCACCACATTGCACCATGACACATCATGTTACTGCATCCACCTCACTTCATTTGGGGAGAATTCTAAAGTCCACTTCAAAATAAGAAGAAAAGAAAAAAGAAGTGAAAAGAAAAAGAGAATATTTTACTTCACAAAAAAGAAAAGAAAAGAAAATATGCAATTACGAATGGACTTTAGGATTCTCCCGATGAAATGCATTCCACCATATCATTTAACATGCATGTTTATTTATTTTCAGGAACATTTGGCTTTGTCTCCGACCAACTCATGGCTCCTCCATTGAAGACTGGTAGTCGCAACATCTCTTACACATTTCTAAATCCGAATCTGGATTCTCTCGAGTGTTTGGTTAAGAAGATCACGCCGGATGAAACAACCAGGTTCCGTGAAAAGTATGGGTATATTCTGAGTCTCCTCAAGATGCCGTTCACCAAATACGAGCAAGAAGGAGTTCATACCTTGCTTCAGTTCTACAACCCTTCTCTCCGTTGCTTCACATTCCCTGACTACCTTTTGATTCCCACATTGGAAGAATATTCTCTTTTCCTTGGTGTTCCGATCAAGAAGGGGGAAGTTCCGTACTATAGCACCATGGAGGCTCCCACTTCTATTGAAATCTCCAAGGCTCTTTATTTGAGCAAGTCAGTTGTTGATGCAAATCTTTCCGAGAGAGGAAGATGTCAGGGTTTTCATATGGAGTTCCTGGTCAAAAGAGGGTGTGATGCTGCTGAAGCGAAAGAATGGGACACTTTTAGGGCTATCCTGGCTCTAAGTATCTATGGTATCCTAATGTTCCCGAACGTGCCTGATTTTGTTGACATGAGTGCAATCCATTTGTTCATTCTACAGAATCCTGTTCCTACACTCTTGGGGGATGTTTATCATTCAGTTCATCAAAAGAACCGTCAAAAGAAGGGTTTGGTCAGATGTTTTGCTCCTTTGCTATACCGTTGGTTCAGATCACATTTGCCTGAACGTGGAGCTTTCGTCGATAGTAGGCACACCTCTAAATGGGCTGAAAGGATTATGGGACTTAGAGCCAAAGACATTGTATGGTATAACAGATCATTGGAAGACAAGGAGGTTATCATGAGTTGTGGAAAGTTCAATAATGTGCCCCTCATGGGTGTTAGAGGTGGGATCAATTATAATCCCGTCTTGGCTAGGAGAACTTATGGGTATGCTTTCGTCAATCCTCCTGAGCAATCTGAGATAGCTGAGAACATTTTCTATCATGTGGTCACCGACAATGGGCAGATGGCAGAAGCTGTACAAGCCTGGAAGAACATTTGTTGGAGAGACAAGAAGCATTTTGGTCAAAGGGACTGTGCGACTTATGAAGACTATACTAAGTGGGTCGAAACTGTGGCTAATACCCAAGGGATGCCTTTCCCTATTAAGGATCCTTTGTACCCTCCTGTTGGCGCACAACCCAACATCGTCTCCATGCCTCGTTATAATGAGACTGTTGAGCAGAATCGGAAATTGACTGAACAGATGGAGACAATGCAAGTTAAGATGAATACTGATAGGCAAGAGAAGCTTTCTGCCCTTCATAAGTTGAAAATGAGAGAAATAGAGCTTGAAGAGTTGTATGCCAAGGGAAGCACTTCTCAGAAGAGGCCGAGAATGGTTGTCGATCCCAAGTCCACTAAAATTCAAGAGAGGGAGATCAAAGAGCATTATGAGGATCAGTTGGCGGAACTGACAAAGAGGCTCCAAATCCAGACTGATATAGCCAAATCAGAGAAAGCCCGTCGAAAGAAAGCAGACAAGCTCCTTCTAGAACGTCAGGCAAAGATTGAGGGGTGTTATGAAGAGATTCGCAAGTTGAAGGGTCGAATGGAAGAAAAGGGCCAAAGTGATACTCAAGCCCAAGAGGAGGCCAGAGGTTGGGAATTGAGAAGCCGTTACTTGGAGACCATGCATTTCAGAAAGGACCTATTGATTCAAGAAGTTGTTAAAAGACCAACCCATGCTGAGACCAAAAAGCTGTTTGAAGAAATGAAGGCTTGGAGCTACAAGAACATTGGAGATAGCCCACTTCGTCATTTGGACATGGGAGATCCTGCTTAGTATTGGTTTTTGTTATAGAATCACCACCAGTCTTGTTGGATGGGGTTCTTATTTCCATTTTTGTATTGTTGGCTCATGAGAGCAGAATATTTTGTACTTCAAACGTGGTTGTGGAATTAATGGATTATGGTTGTTCATCTTGGTTGCACTTCGTTATTTCTCATTATCTTGTAGTGTTGGTTCGAGACAAAGCCAAAAATTCTTGAAAATAATATAACATGCACACATGCACCCATGCACTCATATCATACTGCATTTTCAGGTTTTTTTTATCAGATTCTAATTGGGGTCCCTTCCAACAACAGATTTCTTTTCCAACGACGAAGCTGACTTTCTTACATCCTTACCGCACCAGGAGCAACGAGAGAATCATGGATCAATTTGAACAGAGTCAAGCTGCCCTCCGTAGGGATATGGATGTTATGGGGGAAAGAATGACCCAACTTATGGAGACTCTTCATGTCGTTGTCCAAGGGCAAGAAGAGCTCAGAAAGAGCGTTGCTGGGTTGATCAAAGATACTCCTACCAATTCTGCTGATGGGGGAGTAAAAACTAAGGAGATTCCTGTTGAGGGTATAGCAAAGGTAGTGGATGACCACCATGAGGTTATTGATCTTGAACATGATCTTACTGCTGAGTTGACCGAGACTGCTAAGATGTACCAAGCCCTCGAAGAACGCCTTAAGGCCGTTGAGGTTGCTAAAACTTCGAGTTTCGATACCGCTGCCCTGAGCTTGGTACCTGGAATTGTTATTCCACCGAAGTTCAAGGTGCCAGATTTTGATAAGTACAAGGGAGTTACTTGTCCAGAAACTCACATTCGTTCTTACTGTCGTAAGATGGCCGCTCACGCCGAGAACGAACCTCTGCTTATGCATTTCTTCCAGGACAGTCTCACAGGAGCTCCGTTGGAGTGGTATATGAAACTTGAGAGGGCCAATGTCAGTACTTGGGGAGGACTTGTTGATGCCTTTCTGAAACAATACCACTACAATACTGCTATGGCTCCTAGCCGTGCCCAACTGCAAAATATGTCACAAAATTCTGAAGAATCTTTCAAAGAATACGCCCAGAGGTGGCGTGAACTTGCTGCTCGAGTTCAACCTCCTCTTCTTGACCGAGAATTGATTGATCTGTTTATGGGTACTCTGAAAGGGCCGTACCTTCAACACATGGTTAGTAATACTTCTCCGTCCTTCTCAGATGTGGTTATCATTGGTGAACGGGTTGAGAACTGTGTAAAAGCTGGTACCATTCAAGGTGTTACTAGTCCTAGCAACTCAAGTGGTAATGGTAAGAAGCCGTATTCGGGGTTTGTGAAGAAGAAAGAAGGTGAAACCAGTACTGCTTCAGTTGACCAAGGTAGGACTCCAGTATACTCTGCTGTTCCACCTCCTTACTACCCGATGCCATATACTGTTCCCAATCCGTATGCCCCTCAGGCATACGCTGCTGCATTTCCACAACCATGGATGGCACCCCAACAGCCTTTCGTACCACAACCACAAGTTGCTGCTCCTCAGAATCGTCAACAGAATCCTAGGCCTCAAGGTCAAAGAGCTCCACAAAGGCAGAGGTACCCTGATAGGCGTATAGATCCAATTCCGATGCCATATGCACAGCTCCTTCCCCAATTACTTGCTGGTCAGTTGGTGCAACTCCGTGAAATGGGCCCTCCGCCTAGTCCTCTTCCTCCAGGATATGATGCTAATGCTCGCTGTGAATTCCACTCAGGCGCCCCGGGCCATACTATTGAAAAGTGTAGAGCATTAAAGTACAAAGTTCAGGATCTCCTTGATGACAAACTTATCTCGTTCACTCCTACTGGTCCTAATGTGCAGAATAACCCTATGCCTCCTCATGCTGGTGCGACCAATGCTATTGAGTTATGTGATGATCAGATCCTAGTAAATGATGTTAATGAGGTAAGGATGCCGCTAGCAGTTATCAGAGAATATCTTATGCAACAAAAGGTTTTGTGTGAGCTACATGACTACTGTTTGCAATGTTCTTCTAACCCTGAGGAATGCACTAGGTTGAAAGAAGAAATCCAGAAACTAATGGATGAAGGTGTTCTTAGAGTGGAAAGGGTCGTTCCTGTCGAAGATGTGGCTACTCTAGAGATACCTTACTATCCTGCTGAGGTGTCAAAGAATCAGAATACTCCTTTGGTCATTCGCGCTCCGAGTACTCCCTTGGTCATTCAGGCTCCGAGGACTCCGTTGGTTATTCAGGTTCCAAATGATCCTTCGACTCCTCCAACCTCGTCTCTTGTTCCTTCTCCCGTGAGTAATTCCAAAGCTGTTCCTTGGAGTTATAATGCCGTGTATATTCGAGGGAAGAAGTTTGACTGTCCTCCAGTGGGTACTTCGAGTATCACAAATATTACTGGCACTAGTGGTATTACCCGTAGTGGTCGGATCTTTGCTGCCCCTCCTCCGCCTCCTAAAGAGACCAATAAAGAGGCTAGTACACATGCGAAAGGAAAGCAGGTTGCTGTTGATCCTCCTGTAACACGTAACGCACAAGATGCCGAGCAACTCTTGAAGATCATTAAGAAGAGTGATTACAAAGTGATCGACCAACTTGATCAGACCCAAGCCAAGATCTCCATCTTGTCTCTCTTGGTGCATTCTGAAGCTCATCGTGATGCTCTGATGAAAGTTCTGGCTTCCGCTCACGTAACTCAAGACATTACCGTGCCTCAGTTTGAAGGGGTTGTGACCAACATTGCTGCTGGTAATTGTTTGGGTTTCTCCGATGATGAACTTCCACCTGAGGGTAGGGCACACAACAAAGCCTTGCATATCTCAGTCAAGTGTCTGGATGCTGTGTTGTCTCGAGTTCGGATTGATACAGGTTCTTCTCTTAACGTGATGCCCAAGACTACTTTGTTTAAGCTGAGTATGGATGGGGTTATGATGAGACCGTGCACTATGAGTGTCAGAGCGTTTGATGGTTCCAGAAGGTCCGTAGAAGGGGAAATTGATCTGCCTGTCTTGATTGGTCCTCACATGTTCTATATTGCCTTCTATGTTATGGATATACGTCCTTCATACACTTGCCTCTTGGGTCGTCCTTGGATTCATGCTGCTGGGGCTGTGACATCTACCCTCCATCAGTGTTTGAAATTTGTTGTGAATGACAAGATTGTTGTGATCACTGGTGAAGAAGATTTGATAGTCAATAATCTGGCGTCATACCGTTATGTTGAAGTGGAAGGAGAGATACAAGAGACACCTTTTCAGGCATTAGAGATTGTGTCGGTTGATAAACTCCCCGTGGTTGAGAATAAGAAGGAACTCGGAGCACCCCTCTCGTCTCTGAATGATGCTAAGGCCTTCTTAGAAGCTGGCACTCCCCATAGTGCCTGGGGCAAGCTGATTGATGTTCATGAGAAGCGAGACAAGTATGGCCTTGGGTATCAACCATCTTCTTCTACTCAGCTCAGCATAGTCCCTGGAAAGAAGGTGATTCCCCCCATTTCTCAAGTGTTCGTCAGTGCAAGCACCAGTTCTGGAAGTCAGGTTCTCGCCGTGGATGATGATGATGAAGAAGATCTCTCCAGATTCATTTGCCATGCTGCGCCTGGACAGGAGCTCAACAATTGGACTATCTTGGACATCCCCAGAGTCACTTTTATGGAGATGTAATTTTCTTGTTTCGATAAGTCATATGCTTCGCCCTAAGCATTTTGATCACTTGTACAAAGAAGGGCCCCCATGTTATTTCAATTTGTTTAATATTGAATGAAAATCATATCTTCGCATGCAATTACTGTTCCATTTCTTTCATTTTTGCTTTTACTTAAAAAAAAAAAACCTTCTTCAAAAATGGCAAAGCTTTTTCTTTTTCTTTTTCTTTTTATATGTGTCGCATTCTAAGGCATAAATCATCCATCGTGCAGATCCGGCTCGAATTCCATCAAAAATGATAATGTTACAGTTCCACGTCTTAATATCCTTGAGAATCCAATTGACCAAGCTGATGAGGATAGTGGGGAAGATTGTGAAGTCCCTGAGGAATTGGCAAGACTTTTGAGACAAGAGGAGAAATCTATTCAACCACATCAGGAAGCCATAGAAATCATTAACCTCGGTTCAGAAGAAACAAAGAGAGAAGTCAAGATAGGGGTCGCTCTGCAAAGTGATGTGAAGAGAAGGTTGATTGAGCTGCTTCGAGAGTATGTTGATATCTTCGCCTGGTCGTATGAAGACATGCCTGGTTTAGACACGGATATAGTTATGCACGGGTTACCGCTCAAACCAGAATGTCCGCCTGTAAAGCAGAAACCACGAAGAACTCGACCTGATATGGCTTTGAAAATCAAGGAGGAAGTTGAAAAACAGTTGAAGGCAGGTTTCTTATCTGTGTGTGAGTATCCTCCTTGGATTGCAAACATAGTACCTGTTCCTAAGAAGGACGGAAAAGTACGCATGTGTGTTGACTACCGAGATTTGAATAGGGCAAGTCCGAAGGATGATTTTCCTCTGCCTCATATTGATGTGTTAGTCGACAACACTGCTCAGTATTCGGTGTTCTCCTTCATGGATGGTTTTTCTGGCTATAATCAAATAAAAATGGCTCCTGAAGATATGACCAAGACTACCTTTACTACTCCGTGGGGTACGTACTGTTATAAAGTGGTGCCTTTTGGTCTTAAGAATGCTGGTGCAACCTATCAACGAGCGATGGTGACTCTCTTCCATGACATGATCCATAAAGAGATTGAGGTGTACGTCGATGATATGATTGCAAAATCCCAAACTGAGGAGGAACACTTGGTATATCTTGAGAAACTGTTTGCTCGGTTGCGTAAATTCAAGTTGAGGCTTAATCCAAACAAGTGCACTTTTGGAGTGCGATCTGGTAAATTACTTGGTTTCATTGTGAGCCAACGAGGGATTGAGGTCGACCCTGATAAAGTGAGAGCAATATAGAATATGCCAGCACCAAAGAATGAAAAAGAAGTTCGAGGGTTCCTTGGGAGATTGAATTACATAGCCAGATTCATTTCTCACCACACTGATACTTGTGAACCTATCTTCAAACTGCTGCGCAAAAATCAAGATATCCGTTGGGATGATCGCTGTCAGGAAGCCTTCGAAAAGATCAAGCAGTATCTCCAAGAGCCACCAATTCTCATGCCTCCCGTTCCTGGGAGGCCGCTTCTTATGTACTTAACTGTGCTTGAAGGATCTATGGGGTGTGTGCTGGGCCAACATGACGAGTCTGGTCGAAAAGAGTGCGCCATTTATTACCTGAGCAAAAAGTTTACCGATTGTGAATCCCGCTACTCACTACTCGAGAAAACTTGCTGTGCTTTGGTATGGGCTGCTCACCGACTAAGGCAGTATATGTTGACTCACACCACTCTATTGATCTCCAAAATGGACCCGATAAAGTACATCTTTGAAAAGCCGGCTCTTACAAGAAGACTAGCCCGATGGCAAATGCTTTTATCAGAATACGACATCCAGTATGTCACACAGAAGGCCATCAAAGGAAGTGTCCTTGCAGATCATCTTGCTCATCAGCCATTAGAAGAGTATCAGTCAATGAAATTTGACTTTCCTGATGAAGATATCATGAAACTAGATGATAATGAAGGACCCGAACCAGGGGAGCGATGGACTCTCACGTTCGATGGTGCATCAAATGCTATGGGCCATGGTATTGGGGCAGTTTTGACTTCTCCTCGTCAAACTCACATCCCTTTCACAGCTAGAATATGCTTTGATTGCACGAACAATGTCGCAGAATACGAAGCTTGCATAATGGGTCTCGAAGCAGCCATTGATATGAGAATCAAGATCCTTGAGGTTTATGGGGATTCTGCCTTGGTTATACATCAAGTGAGAGGTGATTGGGAGACACGACACCCCAATTTAGTTCCTTATAAGGACTATATCTTGGAGTTGCTGCCCGCTTTCGAGGAAATCACTTTCAATCACATCCCCCGAGAGGAGAATCAATTGGCAGATGCTTTGGCTACTTTGGCGGCTATGTTCAGAGTTGGCTCCCCTAAAGAAGTGCCAGACATAACGATCCTCCGTTACAAGGAACCTGCCCATGTATTCCCTGCTCATTGTCTCACTACTGAAGAAGTGTATGATGAAAAGCCATGGTATTACGACATCAAGAGGTATGTTGAGAAGCAAGAGTACCCCGAAGATGCTACGATTGGTGATAAGCGAACGCTTCGAAGGTTGGCATCCAAATTCTTCTTGTCAGGAGACGTCCTGTACAAAAGAAACTATGATTCAGTTTTGCTCAGATGCGTGGATAGACACGAAGCAGAATTGATCATGCGGGAAATTCATGAAGGATCTTTTGGAACTCATTCCAGTGGACATTCTATGGCCAAAAAGATCTTGAGGGCAGGATACTATTGGATGACGATTGAAAGTGATTGTTATGTATACGTGAAGAAGTGTCACAAATGCCAAGTGTATGCCGACAGGATTCATGTTCCTCCAACTCCTTTGAATGTTCTGACATCACCTTGGCCCTTTGCTATGTGGGGCATAGACATGATCGGACGGATAGAGCCGCAAGCTTCGAATGGGCACAGATTTATTCTTGTTGCTATCGACTACTTCACCAAATGGGTTGAAGCTGCTTCTTACAAGAACGTAACCAAGCAAGTTGTCACTCGCTTCATCAAGAAAGAGATCATATGCCGATATGGGGTTCCAAACAAGATCATCACGGATAACGGGTCCAATCTTAATAACAAGATGATGGCAGAGTTGTGTGGAGAGTTCAAGATTGAACATCACAATTCATCACCCTATCGGCCAAAGATGAATGGCGCGGTCGAAGCTGCTAACAAGAATATAAAGAAGATTGTCCAGAAGATGGTTAGAACGTATAAAGATTGGCATGAGATGTTGCCATTTGCTTTGCATGGCTATAGAACTTCGGTTCGTACTTCAACTGGGGCAACTCCCTTCTCTCTCGTCTACGGTATGGAGGCCGTACTACCTGTTGAAGTGGAAATTCCTTCGTTGAGAGTCTTGATGGACGCCAAACTCGATGAAACGGAATGGGTTCAGACGAGGCTTGATCATCTCAATCTAATTGAGGAGAAACGCTTATCTGCTATCTGCCATGGCCAGTTGTACCAAAAGAGGATCAAGAAAGCGTACGACAAGAAGATTCGGCCTCGAGAATTCCACACAGGTTACCTAGTTGTAAGGAAGATCTTGCCAATTCACACTGATCCAAGGGGCAAATGGACTCCCAACTATGAGGGACCATACATTGTGAAGAAAGCATTTTCAGGTGGTGCTTTAATCCTGACAAAGATGGATGGGGAAGACGTTCCGCTTCCAGTCAATTCAGACTCAGTCAAAAAATACTACGCATAAAAAACCCGCTAGGTCGACGTACCTAGGCAAAAATAAGGGCATCCCGGCAAACCAAAAGGGTTTGGGCAAAAATTAGGGATAAAACAAAAAAAGAATAACCCGCTAAGTTGAAAACCTGAAAAGGCGACTTAGGCAAAAAGGGGCATCCCGCTGGATTGAAAACCCGAAAGGGCGATCCAGGCAAAAGTTAGGGATCAAAAGCGAGAGGCTGCAGTCTGAATATCTTCCACGAAGACCACTATACGCCCTTGGCAGAACAGACGGATCAATCCAACCGTTACCCTTCTGAAGCAAAGCATTGAGAGGATCAAGGATATGGGAACTGTAGCAATATCAGTTTTAATGGAAATCCGAGCATTTCTCTTTGCCATTTTACTCTTTGCATTTTATTTTCTTTTTTCGCAACTACCTCATTTAGGAGTTGCCTCCCCTGTACAGAAGCCTATTCACAGGCATTCCATCAATAAAATGATCTTTTGATGCAAAAGCTTTCTTTCTTTCTTTTTCGCATGCGAGATGTGATTTAATTCGTTATTAAACATTGCATTGAAAGCGTGGGGGCAATAATCACAAAATCAAAACGAAACATGATGTTACATAAACATAAAAGTGTTCTAAGGGGCACCATTTGCACCCAAATGTTGTTTTCTGTGCAGGTTGCAGGTTCTAGCCATCATCTTGGCTCATGATGTGTCACAAAGGTCATCATCATCCCGCATGAAAGTTTGAGAGTATGATTCATCAGTACTGGCGAACACGGAGCACACGAAAAAGTCCATATCCCTCTTCCACATGGCAGACGAAGAGTGGTCTCTCAAAACTCGTGATTCCCCAAGCAGCTTAGGATGTAAGGAAAGTCGAGCAAAATCATTTCATCCCCAGCAGGGCTATGTTCCAACCCTCAACGCAGTTACCAATAATCTTTGGTACTGTAGGGTTCCAATGTCAATTCACAATGATGGTTCGATAATCACAAGGCAACGGACCCCAATGATCCCACTCCTCTGCCTCACCAAAGCCTTTATTTGGCACTTTGCATATAGTATTCATTGCATTCATGTTGCATCCTCAAAAGCGTAGCATATCCGTCAAAGCGGATCATTACGCCATAGAAAAATTCAAACATGCATACAAAGCATAAGCCAGACAATACAAATCGTCCCTCAATCAAGACGATGATACATCCCCACATAAAATGTCCTTACAAACTCCAATTGATATCTGCTACTCCATTACAAGTCTCCTCCACCCACGGTGCCGATACTTGGTTTTCTCAATCCCCAGCCTAAGTGTTGTCAATAATCTTCTCGTGCTCCGGCCTCGTTGTTTACCCTCATTCTCTTCATTTCTTGTGGATCGTAGGTCCGTTGACCTTATCCTCGTCCTTTGCATTCTTGTGGATCGTAGGTCCGTTGACCTTATCCTCGTCCTTTGCATTCTTGTGGATCGTAGGTCTGTTGACCTTATCCTCATCTTTTTCATTCTTGTGGATCGTAGGTCCGTTGACCTTATCCTCATCTTTTTCATTCTTGTGGATCGTAGGTCCGTTGACCTTATCCTCGTCCTTTGCATTCTTGTGGATCGTAGGTCCGTTGACCTTATCCTCATCTTTTTCATTCTTGTGGATCGTAGGTCCGTTGACCTTATCCTCATCTTTTTCATTCTTGTGGATCGTAGGTCTGTTGACCTTATCCTCGTCTTGCATTCTTGTGGATCGTAGGTCCGTTGACCTTATCCTCGTCTTGCATTCTTGTGGATCGTAGGTCCGTTGACCTTATCCTCATCTTTTTCATTCTTGTGGATCGTAGGTCCGTTGACCTTATCCTCATCTTTCAATTTCTGAGTCAGTAGATCCTATCATCCCGTCAGACCCATACTTTCCAAATCACAGTTTCATACAACAATCATTTCCATTGAGAACCTTGTATTGGCACCTTGGCTACGTTACAAGCTATCTCCATTCACCCATTACTCATTGTAAATTCTTCCACCAGGAAAAACAAAAATTCTCTTTCCCCAGCAGATATCAAAACAAAAATTTAAAGAATAAAGATCACTCCATCTTTTCAGGACAAATTTCAGGTCTTCGGTATTTAATCTTCTTCTACTTCGAATGATCGAAAGGCTAGCGCCAATCTCACCTTCGAGTATAAGACGATTAAATAGGGGCAGCTGTCATACCCCAAATTTGTCCTACCCTGTCAATATTAATTGGCTTGAGCTCCATACTTCATATTCATCCATAAGTTGCTCCTCATGCATCATGATCGGGTCATTTTCAAGTTGCTTGAAGTCTCTCCATAACCACATGACATGTTCCAAACTTGATGCTAACCTGCATAAAGCCCCAAAGCAAACATTCA
>NC_081182.1:71673484-71763624 GCF_029867415.1 Vicia villosa
GTAATATACTGGTGGGAGAATTGTTCAAATATTCTGTTGCAATTTTCCTGGTATTTGATGTGAGAATTATTTATATTCCTGGTATTTGATGGAAATGATTTATACGAGAATTATTTGAGGGATTGAGGTAATCCTGGTTGTTGCAATATTGGCAGCCTTTTTACTATTGAAGTGACAAAAGAAGTGAACTTGTGGGCTGAAAAAGAGACGAGCTTATATAAAAGATCTAATTCCGAATTAGCATGGTGGTCAGATTTTTACCTTCTCAATGGCAACTCATTCCAAGAAGCAAGAAGAAACATAAAGTTTTAATTTATGTATTATGTATCGGTTTTATTCAATGTACTACTTTGATGGTTAACTTATGTATTAAATACTATTTTCATGCAACTATTTTGAATTTTGCATTTGATTGAATACTATTTTAATTATTGTTAAATTGTGTGCAAGAAGAAAAGGACAACATTACTGTATTATTATATATCAAGTTTTTGTGCATGAGTAATATTAATAATTATCATTTTATCTAACTGTGAGAAATATCAACCAATTGAATCATATTAGTTGCAAGTAGTGTGGACTATATATAATTAAAAAACCGAACCAAGCGAACCAATCCAAACCTCATTGGTTTGGTTTGGTTTGGTTTTTTTCTTAGAGTCAATCGAACCAAACCGAACCGCACGTTTTTTCCTCTTGTGGTTCGGATGATTTTTAACATAAAAAGCGCCCAAACCGCACCGCGAACACCCCTAGTTGCAACTGTGTTTTCGATTTATTCAGATTTTGTAGCATATAACCATAGGGTGAAAGATAATAGATTATTGTGTATGAGAAAATAGTTCTTGAATTCCATGAAAACATGGGATGAAAGCACTAGATTAGCGTATACGTCAAAATAAGCTGATAGATTAGAAACGTTAATATAATTGCTTGAATACAAATTAGATTAATAAGCCTTAAGTTGAAAACTTACAAAAATGTCAGTCATTTTGTTATTAATCATATCTAAATGCGCTGGCTGAGAGAAATTTTGATCATGAATAATTTGCTTCATCATCATCAGAATCGATGATGATTGCCCTTTTCACCCTCATCCTCTTCTTCTTCTTCTTCCTTTTTTTCTTCTTCTTAAGAGCTCTCCTGGGTCTCAAAGGAGACATCTCATCAGCTTCAATGACTTGGACCTCGTCTTGATTAAGAAGAGGGTTTTGCACAGGAGCTCTAGCCTTTAGAACCACAACAGCTTCTGTTCTCTCATCATTGTTAGAAGTTCCAGCAGAAGTACTCATTTTGATTATTCCTATTCTCTGATTCCTTTGGATGAATATTTTTTGTGTTTTGGTTCAAAGAGGAATTGCGCTCTTATAATTGTTCTTCTAATTCTTCCTCTTCTCTAAACTCTGAAAGTCAAAAAGCCAAAAGATTTCACGTATGTCAAGTTTGCTCATTATTGCTTCTTCAATTCTCTATGTTTTCTTCTCTTGGAAGTTAGAAACCTCGAGATGTTGAATGATTACATCTCTTTGTATTTTTAAATTTATTTGTAGGTTGTTTGGTTCCTATGGAATTGGGTCATTCATGTAAAACAAGTTTCAATTTAAAAATGGGTGTATTGATGTTTCTGGTATGATATAGGGTTGATGTTTTCTATTATAACACAACGTTTGTTTCTAAAAAACATAGTTATAAGTAGAGCTCTATCTAATTTATAAAATGGTCACACGGTCATTATGGTAACCAACATACATACAATCACACGCTACCTAATAACAAATGTGTTACCGTCATTATATGTGTTTCACAACCGTCATTGTTTATGTTTTCTGTAGTACTATGAAGATGATTTGAAGGAAAGGATAAATAATATGTTGTGTTTATTGGGCCAAAACAAGGAGAAAAAGATCAATAACCAGTAGTTAAGAGTTCCTTACATTGAGAAATATTAAGCATCCTAGCGTGACAAAACTCACCTCCTGTTGATTGAAAGACTGCAAGGAGTAGAGTGTCATATTTTCTTTTCATTTTTGTTTAGAAAGTATGAATGTCAGAACTTATGTTGTAGTACTTCTTTTGCTCATTATGAGCTAAACATATTTATGTTGAGTAATGTGAAGTTTAACGAAAGTTAGTTTTTTTGTTAACATTGTGTGGTTTGAAGTGATGCATTTTTTATGTGTAATAATGTTATACGATTGTTCCTTTGTTTTATCACCCCAGAAATAGGTTAAAGTTAGTTAAGGGTTAAGAGATTTATTAACTAACAGACTTCATGGGTAAATATGGTTGAAAATAGTAGGATACACATATTCAAGCTTTTAACACTTGACATTACTTTGGTATTTACAAGTGTTATTAGATTAGTTCAAGTAGACTTTGTTATTTCAATTCATTTGTGAAGAGCATAATAGGTGATCTCTTTTGTGAGTTTTATATCTTTTTCACTTGTGTAGGACTGCTTTATGATAAGTTATGGCATGACAAAACTTGAGTACCACTTCAACCTTGATTTCCAACAGGTCATAAAGCCAAAAAAAAAGGTAATAAGGAATTAAGGTCCTTGGCATTAAAACAAACATGGCAATAATGTGAAGTCTGAAGTGCTAGTGAGTTAGATAATTGAATGGATTAGATCAAACATTACAAGACAAAATTTTACAAAAGATGTTGCACACACAATTGTGTGTGTTGCTTGTCTATCTGCGTAACAGACCTGCCACAAGATGTGTTCTCCCTTGCATGTTTGAACTGTACTACCTGAAGTTGGTTTGAAGGAAAAGAGAAGGGTTTATGTTGTATTTATTAGGCTGAAACAAGGAATATCTACAGTGCCCATGATCCAATGACAAAACAAAACCCTAAAAGTTAGAGGGTATAAAAAGAACCTCTTGGATGAAATGGAGAGAGGTTTAGAACTTGAAAGACTTGAGAAATTATTTTAAAAAACATCTTATTGAAGAAGAAGAAGAAGAAAAATAAGAAGAAGTTTGAACCAGTAATGAAGAGTTCCTTCCATTATCCCTTTATTGAAGATGTGTTTGGCATCCTGGCGTATCAGAACTTGCCTCCTATTGGTTGAAAGATTGTAAGAAGTAGAGTGGCATACTTAGGTTTGTATTTTCTTTTCATTTTTGTACGGATGAATGTAAAAACTTGTGTTGCTTTATTTCTTTTGCTCACTATTAGCTAAACCTGTTTATGTCGAGCAATGTGAAGTTTAATGAAAGTTAGCATTTTGTGTTAATATGGTGTGGTTTGAAGTGATGCGTATTACTATGTTAAATAATGTTATAAATTTGTTTCTTTGCTTGATCACATCAGAAATAGGTAAAAATTAATTAAGGATTGAGAGATATAATAACTAACGGACTTCATAAGTAAATATGGATGAAAATAGTAGGATATACATATTCCTTAGATTAGTAACTTTATAGGTAAAGAACTACAATCATAAGGGAAAGTAAAAGTTAAAAATAGACATTCTTTAATGTTATTGTGAGACCTAGAGAGTTGTTACCTTGAATTGATGCATATGCTTTTATGTTGTAGACATGCACCACTATATCACTTTATGCATCATTTGTCATGACAGATTTCATCAGACACGCACAAAATATAAACTTCATTAGATAGATCATTGTCCAACATACCTATCACTATTGATTTAACCTCTACGTTATCACTTATCATTTATTGTACTTCAACCTTAATTTGTGACAAACCATTATTATTGTTACTTTTTTTCTCATGGCTATTCACAAGATTATACTGTGAGAATAAGTTTAAGTTATTACAATCTTTGTGGAATCGATACTCTTACTTTTACGTCATTTTCTACTATTTGACTGTGTCTACTTACACATATCAATAGTTTTCATAAAAATTATTGTGAATTACGACAAAATTCAATATATCAATTTGTGAGGCAAAGAATAGTAGCGGCCAAAATAAATGGTCCACAGCAATAATAATTTGTACAGAGATAATATAACAGAATAAGACCGGAAAAAGACGAAGGTTTGTTTACCCAGTTCGATCAAACGATCTACTCTGGGAAAGAGAGGAGAGAGAGAGAGAGAGATAGAGAGAGAGAGAGAGCACTCCAATTCACTATACTCAGAAAGTTGTTACAAGAGATTAAAGATGAGTTACAAGAAAATAGCCTTCAAGATTCTCAAAGAACAAACCCTATTTTATACCCAAGTATTTCCCAATCTCTCCAACTTTGAATATAAGAATCACTCAAAACCAAGGTGTTTAAAAGTATTTCCCAATCCCCTTAGATAAATCCAAAGATTTTCCAAAAACTTTTGTCTTTCTAAGTTTTCCCTTGAAATTCCTTAAATCCTTATTCTCCCTTGTTGTTGTAAGCTCTGAGATTGTCACGCCATAATAATAGAAGAGATATATATTTATAATAGCCAAAAAATCCAACAAATCCCAAAACATATCTCATTAATTGTTAGAATAAAAGACTGTATTATAATTTTATAATATCTCTCAAATATTATAAATATATTATAATATCTAGACTATTATAAATATATATCTTATAATATCTTTTAGAATATTATAAATATATTATGATATCTTTTTATATTAATTTATATGATCACCAAATTAATATAAAATATTCTAATATTAATGAATAGATCAATGAACCGAACCGACTGAACCTGATACCCGTAAATTGCTCGAACCAGATTATTTTTCGGTTTTTTGATTTTTGGCAATCTTAAAATATGTCTTCTTTATCTTCATCAACAAAGGTTTTATGGCATACTTCAACAATCCACCTGGACTTTAAACCGCGTTGATACCAATTTAACAATCAACAACATTGCTGATATCTACCAAGTTGAAACTCTAATCAATAACCTTGATCAAATTCAAACAACTCTGGAATTTTGATCTTGCCACTTGCATCCACTTGTTTTCAATTACCCTTTTCTTATTATGTAATTTAAAAAGCCTAAAAGTATGATTTTTCAACTACCCTTCACTCCACCTGTTTTCAAATGCCTCCCGAAAGGTTTTTCTTCTTTTATTTTGCAGTCCTTCGGCCACATTAAAAACATAATATTCAAGGCTAGCATAATCGTCACTTTCAGATGCTATAATAACCCTCATTACCTTATCATGAGTCTAATGATAATCAGAGATCTTTGTAGCCGTTCCCTCACTACTACTAGTATCCATAGTAGGAAACTCCACCTCAAACTGAGTTTTCTCCGTTATAGTTTTTACTAGGTTTCTCCCTTAGTTTTCATTATTCTCCCTGTGAAGAAATTCTCTATCAACCAAGTAAGTTGTTTTAACCTCGGCTCTTCCCGAAAAACTCAATAACAACTCAGCAGTGACATGCATTTTTATCCCTTGATTTCTACAAAATTTAGTATGATCCTTTAAAAATTTCTCAAGGCATTCATAACGCCTTAAACCCAAATCCCATAGTTCTTCCTTGTCATGAAATCCTCCACTAGTTAACGATGAATTAATAATAACATTTTAATCTTCTAAAATTTATAGACCACATATTTTAGACCCTTTAGCAATAATCAATTCATCACACGAAATCTTCAACACTCCATGTTCAACTCTAGTGCAATAGCCTAGATCATCAAGTATACTTATAGATAACAAATTTCGCTTGAGTTTTGGAACATACCTCACATTGTGAATAAAAAGTTCACGATCATCAAACATTTTAAATATGACTGTACTAATATCTTGAACCATACATGCTTTACTATCACCAAGGCAAACTACTCCACCTTGCACAATCTTCAAAGTTTCAAAGTATTCTATTATCGGACACATGTGATAAGCGCAACCTGGGTCAATGACACAACTATCTTCAGTTTCCAAACTTGATACTACTAGTACATCGGCATCCTCATAACTTTCCTCACCCAAGGCAACTGCAGCTTGAACAGAATCTCCATTGATCTTTCTCTCAGGACAATCTCTTTTAAAGTGACCGATTTGCTGCTAATTAAAACATTTTACCTTTGACTTGTCATACCTCTTTGATTTGCACATCCCTTTACGCTCACCTCTTCCTCGTGACACATTTAAGCCTTCACCACTATCTTCAATCTTCAAATCTTTCGACTTTGAAAATTCTTTGGATTTCACCGCCATCTGGACTTCATCCAACGATCTGGGTATCCTTAAAGAAGGGCATCCTTAAAGTGCTGAAAGGATCTGGGTAATGAACTCAACAGGAGAAAAACCTTGTCCTCATCATCAATCTTCACTTCAATATTCTCAAGATCATCGATAATCTTGTGAAATTTTGTAAGTTGTTCAACTATGGATTTGTACTCCACCATTCAGAATGAATAAAGTTGTTGTTTCAAGCACAACCTGTGAGTCAAAGACTTAGTCATATACAATGATTCAAGTTTTGTCCACATTGCAACCGCAGTTTGTTATCTGGAAACTTCTCTTAGAACGTTTTCCCCGAGGCATAAGATAATGGCACTCCTGGCCTTATCCACCATCTCGGTCTTCTGTACATCTGTAAGCTCTGCAGGCATCAATGCTTCACTCTTTAAAGCATCGATACACTTCTCTTAAATTAAAATTGCTTTCATCTTAATTTTACACATCCCAAAGTCGTTGTTAACAGTAAACTTCTTGATATCTCATCTATCCATGGTGCTCACTTGTAAATAATACCTCTTTGCTCCACGCTTACCGCACCACTTGTTGTGAATTATGATAAAATCCAATATATCAATTTAAGAGGCAAAAGATAGTAGCAACCAAAATAAATGGTCCCCATCAATTATAATTCGTACACAAATACATAATATTCAAGGCTAGCATAATCGTCACCTTCAGATGCTATAATAACCCTCATTACCTTATCATGAGTCTAATGATAATCAGAGATCTTTGTAGCCGTTCCCTCACTACTACTAGTATCCATAGTAGGAAACTCCACCTCAAACTGAGTTTTCTCCGTTATAGTTTTTACTAGGTTTCTCCCTTAGTTTTCACTATTCTCCCTGTGAAGAAATTCTCTATCAACCAAGTAAGTTGTTTTAACCTTGGCTCTTCCCGAAAAACTCAATAACAACTCAGCAGTGACATGCATTTCTATCCCTTGATTTCTACAAAATTTAGTATGATCCTTTAAAAATTTCTCAAGGCATTCATAACGCCTTAAACCCAGATCCCATAGTTCTTCCTTGTCATGAAATCCTCCACTAGTTAACGATGAATTAATAATAACATTTTAATCTTCTAAAATATATAGACCACATATTTTAGACCCTTTAGCAATAATCAATTCATCATACGAAATCTTCAACACTCCATGTTCAACTCTAGTGCAATAGCCTAGATCATCAAGTATTCTTATAGATAACAAATTTCGCTTGAGTTTTGGAACATACCTCACATTGTGAATAAAAAGTTCACGATCATCAAACATTTTAAATATGACTGTACTAATATCTTGAACCATACATGCTTTACTATCACCAAGGCAAACTACTCCACCTTGCACAATCTTCAAAGTTTCAAAGTATTCTATTATCGGACACATGTGATAAGAGCAACCTGGGTCAATGACACAACTATCTTCAGTTTCCAAACTCGATACTACTAGTACATCGGCATCCTCATAACTTTCCTCACCCAAGGCAACTGCAGCTTGAACAGAATCTCCATTGATCTTTCTCTCATGACAATCTCTTTTAAAGTGACTGATTTGCTGCTAATTAAAACATTTTATCTTTGACTTGTCATACCTCTTTGATTTGCACATCCCTTTACGCTCACCTCTTCCTCGTGACACATTTAAGCCTTCACCACTATCTTCAATCTTCAAATCTTTCGACTTTGAAAATTCTTTGGATTTCACCGCCATCTGGACTTCATCCAACGATCTGGGTATCCTTAAAGAAGGGCATCCTTAAAGTGCTGAAAGGATCTGGGTAATGAACTCAACAGGAGAAAAACCTTGTCCTCATCATCAATCTTTACTTCAATATTCTCAAGATCATCGATAATCTTGTGAAATTTTGTAAGTTGTTCAACTATGGATTTGTACTCCACCATTCAGAATGAATAAAGTTGTTGTTTCAAGCACAACCTGTGAGCCAAAGACTTAGTCATATACAATGATTCAAGTTTTGTCCACATTGCAACCGCAGTTTGTTATCTGGAAACTTCTCTTAGAACTTTTTCCCCGAGGCATAAGATAATGGCACTCCTGGCCTTATCCACCATCTCGGTCTTCTGTACATCTGTAAGCTCTGCAGGCATCAATGCTTCACTCTTTAAAGCATCGATACACTTCTCTTAAATTAAAATTGCTTTCCTCTTAATTTTACACATCCCAAAGTCGTTGTTAACAGTAAACTTCTTGATATCTCATCTATCCATGGTGCTCACTTGTAAATAATACCTCTTTGCTCCACGCTTACCGCACCACTTGTTGTGAATTATGATAAAATCCAATATATCAATTTAAGAGGCAAAAGATAGTAGCAACCAAAATAAATGGTCCCCATCAATTATAATTCGTACACAAATAATATAACAGAATAAGACGGGAAAAAGATGAAGGTTTGAGTACCCAGTTCGATTAAACGATATACTCTGGGGGAGAAAGCAACTCTCTAATTCACTATACTCAGAAAGTTGTTACAAGAGATTATAGATGAGTTACAAGAAAATAGCCTTCAAGATTCTCAAAGAACAAACCCTATTTTCTACCCAAGTGTTTCTCAACCTCTCCAACTCTCAATATAAGAATCACTCAAACCCAAGGTATTTAAAAGTATTTCCCAATCCCCTTAGATAACTCCAAAGATTTTCAAAAAACCTTTGCCTTTCTAAGTTTTCCCTTTAAATTCTCTAAACGCTTATTATCCCTTGTTGATGTAAGCTCTAAGATTGTCACACTATAATAATAGAAGAGATACATATTTATAATAGCCAAAATTCAACAAATCCCAAAATATATCTGCTTAATTGTTAGAATAAAAGATAATATTATAATCTAATAACATCTCTCAAATATTATAAATATCTTATAATATCTATACTATTATAAATAATATATATATATATATATATATATATAGCTTATAATATCTTTTAGAATATCATAAATATATATTTTATAATATCTTTTAGAATATTATAAGGGAAATGCTAACGAGTGCCCCAGGGGCACTCTTTAATAGCTTTAAAAAGTAAGTTTTTCTTGGAAATATGCGTAACTAATGCATCGAAAATTGAAATGGTGAACTTTTGAAAGAATATTTTCTTTATTTAGAATGCTTAAAGAGTGCCCCTGGGGCACTCGTTAGCATGACCCATATTATAAATATCTTATAATATTTTTTTTATATTAAGTTATATGATCTCCAAATTAATATAAAATATTTTAACATTAATGAATGGATCAATGAACCGAACCGATCGAACCCGATACCCGTAAATCGCTCGAACCAGATTACTTTTCGGCTTTCTGATTTTTGGGAATCTCAAAATATGTTTTATCTCTCTTCATCAACAAAGATTTTAAGGCATACTTCAACAAAAAAAATTTGACGCCATTGTCGGGGATTGTATTAATACCCTTTTGAATTTCTTTAAAAAATTGTGAAAAGTACATTAAAACTTTTGAAGTTTTCTGTCTTCTAGGGACATGCAAGAAGTTAGTATAACACCCAGGTTTTTGCAAGAAAGACCACCATCACTTTTTCTCCAAAGGGTTAGAAAAGCTAAAGAGGAGCAACAATTTGGTAAGTTCATGGAAATACTAAAGTAGCTACACATCAACATACCTCTAATTAAAGTCATTCAACAAATTCCAAACTATTCCAAGTTCATGAAGGATGTTTTGTCAAAAAGAAAAAGGGTGGGAGAATTTTTCACTGTAGCTTTAACCCAAGAATGTAGTCAATTTGTTACCGGAGATTCATTACCTAAATTGAAAAAACCAAGAAGTTTCACCATACCATGCAACATATGAGATTCTTTTTGTATAAAAGAAATGTGTGATCTTGAGAGCAAGTATTAACCTTATGCCCTTGTCTATTTTTAATAAGCTAGACATAGGAGCTGCAAGTCCAACAACCGTCACGTTTCAGTAGGTTGATAGAAGCGTTTGTTACTATTGGTAGCATAATTCCTCCATAATGGTTAGCATCTCCGCTAAGGTAACTCGATCATTGTTGTTACTATTGGTAACAACCACTACCATCGTGAGACGTGAATAAACTGTTGATGAAAATTTTATGTGTGGTTCAAGTAAATTTTATCGGGCCTTAAGGTGGGCGTAAAATTTTACTAGAAAAGTACATTAGTGTAACTTTACCAGTGATTGCCAGTAAAGTCTCAGTCGGATCATCAATGAATTATGTGTATATTTTAATTCTTCGATGATCACACGTTTATGTACTGCTTTTGAGATTCTGAACATTTAAGATTCATTAAAGATTATTAAGGCTATTTTCCCCTAAATAAGCATGTCCCTTTAATGGTTATTAAAGCAACAATTTTCGTCCCTGACCCCGATCATAATACTCATTAATTTTCTTTAAATGTGATATTTATGCATTTAAGACTCTTTATTGAATTATCTATCCTCTTTTGATAGTTTTAGGCCTGACTGACTTGGTTTGACCTTCGAGCCAGTTTAAGGCTCTGTTTGGTAAGACACAATTTTGAGCTTATAGCTTATAAACTCATATGACAATTTAGACCCGTTTGGTAACGGTCTTTTCATCTCGAACTTATAATTTATTTTGCTAGCTTATAGCTTATTTTCCAAATGCTATTTCAAATAGCGTTTTACCTTATACCTTATAGCTTTCCATTTTTTCTTCCTTTTTTATCCTTAATATTTTAGTAAAAATCCACTTTTATCCTTTATAATTTATTTTAATTTAAAATAAATAATTATATATTAAATATCTTTTATGTCATTTTACATTTATAAATTACTTGAATCGCTAATTTTACCAAACACTTTAATTAGCTCATCAGCTATCAGTCTCAATCATCAGCCATAAGCTATAAGCTATCAGTCATCAACCATCAGCCATAAGCTATAAGCTATCAGTCAACCGTTATTTCTACCAAATAGACTATAAATCGATTTTATTATTTAGAGGCGGACATTCGCTAGTCTTGGGGCTGACTTTTGTTAATTCGGAGCAGACTTTTTAACTGTCTTACAACATGGCCCACTCACATGGTATGTGCTCTTCGTTGTGATATCAAGTCTTTGTGCACCAAATAGTCTAATGGTACATAATTCCTTAAACATGAGTCGTGTATGAATAACGAAATGCTTTTATAAGACCAATTAAAAGGTCAAACATTTACCTATATTAAAAATATTATTTAAATTATTTAAATAATTTGAATAAGAGTAACGCTATTTAGTACGAAAGCATTTGAATAAGAAACACAAGAATGTACATGTGTCATTAATTTAGAGGATATTTTTAAATTTATTTTTAATTTAATTTTTTTTAGTAGGAATCATGGGATGGTTGTAATATTGAATGGTTCAGATTTATTATTGTCTTTCTTATTTTAATATTTTCTTACCATTAAGAATTTTCCTTTAAATAATATCAATGGTTAAAAATCACTTTTAATTCTAAATATAAAATAATTCACACTCAACTAAATTACTAAGTTTTAATTAAAATCAAATTTATCAAATTTATTTATACCATGACGAGCATACTCAAACACATTCAAAGTAGTGACTGCCTTTCAAAAAAAGCATACAAAGTAAGTAGTGACTGAATTTCATAATTGAAACCAAAGTCTTTAGAATCATAGATGGAAGCAGAGTTGTTGTAATGCATGTGGCAGAGTTGTTCATGACCCATAATTGAGAATTGACTATGTCGGCAATTCCTCCTCCTTCGATTCACTATTGTAGTAATTTTTGTGATGATCCGTAGCACAAGGTCCACTCCCCACAAACAGAAACAGGATAACGCATTTGCATTTACGGATTCCTTGTGGGGCTCTTCAGTTTTCACTCGTACAAGCCCTACACCACCAACACCTATGTCTACAACAAACATTAAAACCACAACTATGATTATTACTCATTATTATCCTCAGTTACTATTTAACCATGTTTCAGGATATTTTCCTAGAATTGTGTTTAACCATTTGTCAAAATATTATAAACTTTTACAAATATCACAATCTTACTGTGTCTTGTGCTGGAAATCACGTTCTACATGAGTGAAATAAGTTGTACATAGAGGAGCAAAAACCGCAGACTTTGTCTTGCTACATAATTAATATTGTGGGTGAACAATAGAGATGACACAAAGGATAATTTAATGATAATTTTCATGTTGTCATTGTTATTTGAAAAAACAAAATGTACATTTTTTTAATAAATGTTTATAAAAAAATTCTTTAAAAAAATATTAAAAAAACATTTTTTTTTATTGAGGTGAGGGTTGTGTTCTTTGCTTGTAAGTTGTAACGTTGTTATCTGGTTGGTCCTACGGTTAGTACAGCCGTTGTTTAATCATAATAATAATATGATTAACCGTTTTGTGTACATTTTATTGACTATTGCTTTTTTATTTATTTGATGTGATATGTTTCGAGTACGTGTGGTTAATATTAGTTCATTAATACAGAAAAAAAAACTCAAATTTGTATTATGGTAAAAAAAATTATAGTGAGGAGAAAGAAAGAAAAAAGAGAGACAGTGAGAGGAAGTGAAGGGAGGTGCAGGGAGAGGGACCACGGGGACAAGAGAATCTATGAAACGTGGCAGAATCACATGGCATGGCCCTCTTTCATGTCAGTTCCGTTTCTTCTCCTTTTCTATCTTTTCGATCTCAATTATATAAAAAAATGTTTATATATATATTATATTTTATGATAATGATAATAATAAAATGAAAGTATATTAATTATTGAGTATTAGAATATAGTTAAATAATTTTGGCCAAGAAAAAAGGGGATTTGAGAATGACTGGTTTGTGTGAGCGTTGTTGTTCGTCCCCAAACGTCACCGTCGGATGAAGACGCCTCCCTTTTTGCTATTATGGGACGTCGCTGTTGCACAGTTACGCAAAACAGAAACCTAATAACGTCCCTTTTACGTTTCTGTAAAACTTTTTTTTTTAATTATCAATTAATTTTTTTAAAAGAAATGTATCTAAGTGAGTATTTAGATTGACGGTAGATAAAATTGATTATAGTAGAATTGAGTATGATAGTATTGATTTTATCAAAATTGAGTTTACCATAAATGATTTATGTTTAGATATATTTATGTAAAAATAATTTGAACAATAAATTATAGGTAAAAATCATCTAGAATTAATTTTTAAGGCAAAAGCTACTAATTCAAGTTTTAAGTAAAATCAAGAGTCGTCACTTTTCTTCTTTTTCCTTCCTCTCTCTCAAAGAGGGGTGATTTAGGATCAATTTTGATCCAAAATCACCCCTCCAAATCGTTTTTGTTTATCTATTACTTAAATAAGTGATTTTCACACCTTTTCTTTTTGTCTTTTTTGTAATTTCGTGGGTCATCGTTTGTTTTGATTTCCCATATTTTTGTGGTGTATTTTGATTTCTCGTCTTTGTGCGGGTATTTTGTTTTTCCGTTTTTGTGCGGGTATTTTGTTTTTCCGTTTTTGTGCGGTGTTCATTTGTTTCAGGTTGAAAGATTAGTTTCGATCTAGTGCAGATTCAATCACTGACTTTGGTGCCGTCAACGCTACAGATCCGGAAACATGAATATTTCGGACATCTCAATACAGTCAATACATTAATATTTGTAGGCATATGCAATTTGCCGTTTTATGCTATTAACATGGATGCTGTGGATTTGTTCGCAGATTCATCCTTTTTGTTTTTGGCGATTTTGAATTTGTATTGCAACGATGTACTCTATCGATTTGAATGAATGAATATCATTTATTTTCTGTTAAAAAAAAGTAAAATCAATTCTAAAAATAGAATCAATTTTATTTATCTAACGAAACATCTTAAAATCACTTAAAATCAATTCATCCTTAAAATTGTTTTTGGCCTGCTCAAAAGTCAAACTAAAACAATAAAAGAAGTCTTGAGATAGATATTTTATTCAATAGAGAACTTTTTCAGAATTGATTTGGTCAAAAGAAGAAAAAAAACTGTTTTTTATTAGAAAGAGGAGTTATATGGTGAATTTTATCATGAACCTCTACTTTAAATTGTGGTTTGTTATGAAACAATATTAATATGTATATATATAATTGGTATGCAATGTTAATACAAATATTTCACTAAACATAACAAAATTATTCAAGCAATCACTCTTTTGTTTGGTTACTGTCTTTTGTTTGGTTGAAAAGTTAGCCATAACTTAAAATAAATTTGGATCTCCTAATTTTTCAAAGTATCATACTTATCGCATTTAACAAGTTCAAGTACTTCTAACATAGAAGGGGATGATTTTTTATTAGATCATTTTGTCTATCTTTAAAATTTTATTTTTTTAATTTGCAGATTTGTCATGAGAGATTACCTCATGATCTTGAAGATTTGTCTATCCTACTATTTCTAGGATGTGTTTTCCATTGTACTATTAAGTACCTCTACCATAACTTAAGTCTAATAGTACGTAGTCTCACAAGCATGAGTTGCATTGTGGTGAAATGCTTTAAAAGGCCGGTTAAGAGATTAGATATTACTTAATCTTCCAAGTATGAGTTGTATAGATGCGAAATGCTTTAAGAGGTCGAATATTATATTGTCTCTCAAGCATGAGTCGCGTAAAGGATATATTCTTTAAGAGATCTGATATTGCATAGTCTCCCAAGCCTAAGTCGAGTAGGGGGCATGATGCTCTAAATGATCGACCACTCCTTCATGGGTGAACTCCCTGTAATGGGCATATATCTCTTACTTTTCTGCTTTTTTAACAATTATTGTAGGCTTAAAATGTTTAATTGGATGTAATAATTACTTAATAATTTTGGAATTGGAGAATCAACATAGGTAACTCATTCTCTTTGACTTCCTAGTAGAGTAAATTTTAATACTGCCTATTTTTTGTCTACTATTTTCGCCTTTAAGTTAGTTTATGCTTCTCGTTTTCACATTTATCATTTCAACTTCCTTTAGCTTTGCTTCATGTCTCCTCTTTTCCTATTGTTTCTATCTTACTTTGCTATCTAACCTCATTTCTTACGTGTTTATGGCATCAAGTATCATCTTATCTCTTTGATGCATTTCTATTTCTTTATCCTAATCATGGTTTTTATTCGGGAGTGCAATTCTGAGAGGTGGGAGCTATAGATATAATGTTTGAGGAGTTCAGATCAGGGTAGTGGGAAAGTAAATCGAAAGTGTGTTGAGGTGAAGTTTTTGGCAGTTATGATTGTTTATCTAGTGATAGTTTAGATATTTGATCGCTTAGTGATAACAACATTGACTTGGTACCTTCTTCCTCAAGACCATCTATTTATATCAAGCACTCTCAATTTCCTAGAATAATGCTTTTTCACAAATAAGTCGTGAATATCGACTTAATATGCCTTGAAGATGTCAGGGGGGCAAGGTCTGAATTTGTCTCATGTTAGAATCGAGGGAGTCTTGTTTGGTAGATAGGCTTGCATGCGGTGGCCTGGGGGGAGGATGAATATTTCTATTTATACACCAGGGTCATGATTGACTTTAGATTTTGCATTTTGTTTACCACATTTCAATACACTATTCAAAAGACCATTAATGTTGCACCCAAAGAATTGGGTTTTTGTCTGAGATTTAAGATTTTCTATTAGGGCCTTAACATCCTTCCCACAACGGGTATATTCTTCTCATTCTATGAAATGAAAGATGTAAATCGGGGGAAGGTAGATTTCTATGAGTGTAGTCCCTAGGGAGGCTTTTCTCTCCTCTTATTCTTTAAACTACATTGGAAAGATAAGCTCGTTTGAGTTAAGGGTAATTGCCAATGTCCTAAAGTTATGTTTGAGGTAGGCGATACCTATAGGTTTCGTCTTTACAGCACCTGCAATCCTTTTTTTATCATAGGATATGACCCGAACAATTTAAGTGAGGCGGAGAAGTAAGGAGTAAACCTCTTGGAACAATTTTGTATTATGGGGGTGAAAGATTTGTTGGAACAAGTTTTATTCTGCAACTATCTTTGAGTTTTTTATGATAACAAAGTTTGTTTTGCATAGAGAACAATTGTGTACTCTAATTATGTTGTTAAGTGCGCAAATCAAAAGAAATCAAATAGTGACTCTGGTAAAGTCAAGTATGGATGAACCAGACTCTAAACAAAGCACATATGAAGTTTGATCTTAGCAGAATATGAAGATTGATAGAATCTGAAGATTGACATAATCTGAAGATTATCAAATTTTGAAGCAAGGAAGCTCTCACTTAAAGACGCACTCTGAACCAAAAGGAACAAATAAAGTGTGTTTGAATGAAGTTAGGCTTCCGAATTATCAAGTCAACACTTCTAAATCTATTCATCCATATCTACTCTGATAATGAATCTAAGGATCAACTTTATTAAATGACTCTGATATTTCGAGCCTCTATAGTCTTAGGACTCTCAACTCTATAGACTCTAAAGTCTCATTTTCACCAAGTTTTCAAGAGAGACTTTGACTCTACTCAAGCTTCAAAGAACATTTATTCGAGAAACACTTAGAGCAAATTGACACTTTGTAAATAGAAAAGCAAAAAGAATATCACAGCAAGAAGAAGAGAGCAACGTGTTGAGAGAATATCAAGAACAACAAAAAGAGAGAAACACTTAGAGCATTATATTTCAAATCATTTAAGTATAATATTTTGATCTTCATTTTTGTATAATCTGCTTATTGTAGAAGCAAATCTGTAAACACACAATTCTTATATTTAACGTTTTGGTTAATTTCTTTGAGTGACTAAGTGTTAGTCAGATTACTCGAGAAGTCATTGACAAGTAGTCTTTGAGTTGTAATTCCTTGAGAGACTAGGGTATAGTCAGGATTCTCAAAAAGACGTTGAATGTTAGTCTTTGTGGTTGTAGTTAAATTATTGATTAGTGAATTAAGTTCTTATTGATAAGGCAAAGTCACCTTGGTGGGTGAAGTGGATTAACCTAGTTAAAGGGGAATCAAGATAAAAATATTTGTGTTCTTTTTATTATTGTTGCATCTTTATTGTTTGTGTCTATGTCTTTGGGTGAGTGAAAAAGTTTTATTCTAGAAACCCAATTCAAAACCCCCATTTCTTGTGTTTCTTCGCACCTTCAAGATCTTCTATGATATGAAGGAGATCTTATAGGTTTTAAGGGTTTCATGGGTAAGGATTCCTTATGATATTTTGGTCTTATTTATGAAAAAAATTCCTAGTTTTGATCATTTTTTCTCTTCTTGCATAGAGAATGGCTCCCTTTTTTTATGGCAGAGAGAAAAAGATGCTGGAGAAGGTGAAGGCTCGTAGGGATGAAGTGGTTCCCAACCATCAAAGTGACCTAGTGAGTTTCCAAACTCGAGAAACTAAGAATATAAAGAATGCATCAAATAGAAAATTTATTGAGGTTAATCATATGACTATTGTTTGACCACCTCCTGCTTTTGAGAATGTGAAGTCACCTCATGCAAAGTAAAGTAAGGTGGATCTTGGTAAGGGGTCGGTTGATTTTGAGGTTCTCGCTTCAAGATATTTATAGGTGGGAAGCTTCTTAGACCGCTTATATAGATTTTGGTTTATACATCAAATTTACTTGTAATATTAGAATTAATGGCTCGGGGTAAAGGGAGAGGAAGGGGACGGGGGAGACCTCCAGCTATTGTGGAACCGCCGTCGCCGAAAACTCCACCGGCAACTCAGAGTGAGGAACTGGTGTCACCTATTGCACACTCCGATACTGCGAATCATGATGAGAATTGTAGTGCACAAAAGCAGAGCAGGGAAGGTGAAAGAGTGAACAAGCCTGAAACCCTAATTCCTCCGGTTGAAGGTGAGACTCGGAAGCTTTGGGTTGATGTTCTCAGCAACAATCAGAAACCAGGTAACGGCTTAGCTCTTGATTTCATTGCGCCGAAAGTGATTAATGGGGAAATTGTTGTAGAAATTGAGAAATCGGATATTGAATCTGTAATTCGATATTGGGAAAGTGCGTTAATCATGTATGTGTTGGGAGGGGATCTAAGTATGAACATGGTTAAGCAGTTTATGACGAAGAATTGGAATACTGTGAAATTGCCGGATCTACTCTACCATAATGATGGCTACTTCCTAATGAAGTTCAAATCGTTTAAGGAGAAAGAGGAGATTCTGATGAATGGTTCGTATATGATCAAGAACATGCCTATGATTCTCAGGGATTGGAAACCGAATTTCAGCATGAAGAATGATATGCTTCGCACCATTCCCCTGTGGGTGAAGTTCCCTCAACTGCTATTGGAACTATGGGGTGCTAGCAGTCTGCAGAAGATTGGGAGTGCTATTGGTAGACCTGTGGTGACTGATGAGTGCACTGCCCACAAATTGCGTGTTTCCTATGCCAGGCTCTTAGTGGAAATTGATGCTACACAAGAAGCTCCAACTTCAATCACGATTCAGAACTCAGAGGGAGAGAAAGTGAACCAACCAATAGAGTATGAATGGATGCCAAAATTCTGGGGAAGATGTCAGAAATTTGGTCACAATTGTGCTACAAGGATCACCACTACATGGCAGCCAAAGAATGTAGCCACCAAAGGAAAGAATAACACCACAGATGGAGAGATCCCAACAGGAGTGGCAAGGGTAAAGATGTGGTAGAGACTTCAAATAAGAGTGAGGAAGGTAAAGATAGTGCAGAGAGCCCTAAGGTGAATGGCAAAGGAAAAGATATTGTAGAGAGCCCCAAAGACACTGCTGCTGTCTCTAATCCAGAGGAAGAATGGATTTTACCCAAGGGAAGTAGAAAAGGCAAGAATGGCAGTAGACCTAAGGAGATCCTAGGAGAAATTAGTATTGCTAGCAGTAATGGTTTTGAAGCATTGGGAGCTTTGACTGAGCCTCCCTTGCACATAGCCATTGAACCATGCTAGTCTCCTGGAATGTCAGGGGGCTAAATAAGAGTGGTAAGTTGCGAGAGATTAGCTCCTACCTCTCTAGGCTTAACCCTGAAGTTTGTATTCTATTGGAAACTCGTGTGAAGAGCCCTAAAGCTTGCTCTGTTAGACAAAAATTGTTTTACCATGACAATTATATTGATAACTACTCCCACCATCCAAATGGCAGGATTTGGATTAGCTGGAATTCTGGTAACATTGAGATCTATATGGATAAATGCACTGATCAGCTTATACACTGCAGGGTCATGGATCTACAGGGGAAGCTGAAGTTCAGGATGACAGTGGTTTATGCAATGAATACTCTTGATAGAAGGAAAATCTTATGGCATGATATTGAACAGTTAGCTGGACATCACAGAGATCCCTGGTGCATTGTAGGAGATTTTAACAATGTCCTCAGAAACAAGGATCGTATAGGGGGGAGGATGGTAACTGACTCTGAATTTAGGGACCTGCAGAGCATGATGGATAGATGTAATCTAGCTGAAATGACAAACCAGGGAGACTATTATACATGGCACAACAAGCATGAGATGGATCCAATTTACTCAAGAATTGACAGAATTCTTGGCAATACAGCTTGGTTTCAGGGCCTTGATCTGCAGCTTGATCATTTACCCCCTAGTGTATCTGACCATGTGATCCTCCACCTCACTAGTCAGACTTGCATTAGGCCTCAAAAGAGCTCTTTGAAGTTCATTAACTGTACCACTGAACTTGAGGGATTTCAGGAAGCAGTGGCTAGCAGCTAGTCTGCTCCTATTCATGGTAGTCCTTCTTTCATCTTATGGGAGAAATTGAAGAGGTTAAAGCCTGTCCTAAGGAAGATGAGCAAACCACTTACTGATGTGCAGAGGCAAATTCTTAAGGTTAGATATGAACTGCTGCTTGTCCAACAGGAGCTTGCTAGAGACCATATGAATGCTGCTCTCATTCATAAGGCCAAGGAGAAAGCTGATGAGATTATTAAATGGCAAGATCTGGAAGAGAAAGTCCTGCAGCAAAAATCCAAGATCGAGTGGGTCAAGTTGGGGGATGGAAACAACCGTTTCTTCCATGCTTCTCTAAAAGCCAAAGCTCAATCTAAGAGACTGATGAAGGTTTGTCTTGATGATGGGATTGAAGTCTATGACAGGCAGGGTATTGAAGAGGCTATTCTCAATTTCTATGGGGACCTCATGGGCAAAGATGATAGGATCCTTAACTAGATCAATCTGCAGACTATAAGGGAAGGTAGTTGTTTGAATTTTGACCAAAGGAGAGATCTTGAAGCAGGTTAGTGAAAAGGAGATAAAAGATGCTTTATTTGAGATGGGAGACAACAAAAGTCCTGGTATTGGTGGATATAGTGCCAAGTTTTACAAAAGCTGCTGGAATGTGATCAAAGAGGAACTGATTAGAACCATCAGATATTGGTTTAGCACTAATTCCATGTTCAAGGGTTTTAATAGCACAGTTGTCACTCTTATCCCTAAGAATCCTGAGGCAAAGAAACTTAAAGATTATGGACCAATAGCGTGCTGCACTATTGTCTATAAGATTTACTCCAAGGTTCTCACTGCCAGAATTGCAAAAATCATTGGATCCATTGTGAGTCATAGCCAAGCTGCCTTCATCCCCGGTCAACACATTCATAAACATATCTTGTTGGCTACTGAATTAATTAAGGGCTATAATAGGAAGTATGGAACCCCCATATGCATGATCCAATTAGACCTACAGAAAGCATATGACATGCTTAATTGGTCAGCTCTTAGAAGTATTCTCATTGAGATTGGCTTTCCCAGTCAGTTTGTGAACTGGATTATGGCAGGAGTTACCACTGTTTCTTATCGTTTTAATGTCAATGGTGAAAATACAAGGAGGATGGAGGCTGCTAGAGGGATCAAACAGGGTGACCCTGTCTCTCCCTTCCTTTTTGTTATTGTGATGGAGTACTTTAATAGACTCTTGTTCAAGATGCAGCAGAGCCCTGATTTTCATCACCATTCCAAGTGCAAAAAGCTCAACATCACTCACCTGACTTTTGCAGATGATATTCTGCTCTTTGCCAGAGGTGATACTAGTTCTGTGGCTTCTCTTATGTCGACTTTGCAGGTTTTTTCTAGCTCAACTGGGTTGACTGTAAACCCTGCAAAATGCCATGTTTATTTGGGATCTGTGGATGAGGACACGTGCAAAGATATTTTGGATTCTACTGGGTTCAACAGGGGGCAGCTTCCTTTCAAGTACCTTGGAGTTCCTCTCTCGAGTAAGAAGCTTTCCATATGCCATTATCTTCCCCTTATTGATAAAATACTGAACAGGATCCATCACTGGAGTTCAAGATTGCTGAGTATAGCTGGTAGATTCCAACTTGTTAAAGTTGTGAGTTTTGCAATAGCTAACTATTGGATCCAATGTTTTCCTATCCCCAAAGCTGTCATCAAGAGAATCAATGCAGCTTGTAGAGCCTTTGTCTGGACAGGTGGGAATGCCCCTAGTAGAAAAAGCCCCATTGCTTGGAAGGATGTATGCAAGCCTAAAAGGAAAGGTGGGTGGAATGTTCTTGACTTAGAGGGCTGGAACAAAATTGATATGGTAAAGCTGTTGTGGGATTTGGTCAAAAAAACTGATAGTATGTGGGTATTGTGGATACATACTTACTTTATAAAAGGCAAAGACATATGGACCATTGACAGTAGTCTGCAAAACTCTTGGATTGTCAACAGTGTTCTGAAAGCTGGAGCCAAAGTTGCTGAAGCTCCTCACTCCTGGCAACTAGCATTGGATACTGGAAATTTCAAGATGAGCAGCTTCTACAAAGAACTAATGCATGACCTTGTTGACGCAAATTGGATCCCTCTGTTTGACTGTAATAGAGCGAGGCCTCGTGCTCTGCTCTGCCTCTGGTTGGCTTGTCACAGGCGCCTAGCTACTAAGGATAGGATGGCAAAATTTGGTTTTATCACTGAGATGCAATGTTGTTTTTGCAGGGACCCTGAAACCATTGATCACTTGTTCTATAGGTGTGTTGCTATGAACAATATCTGGGCCACTGTTTTGAATTGGCTCAATATCTATCATTCTCCTCATTCGTGGAACCTGGAAAGTACTTGGCTCATTCGATGCTGCAAGGGTAAAGGTGTGAAAGCTAGTCTTTTCAAGATGGCGGCAGCGGAGACGTTATACCATTGTTGGAAATGGCGCAATGATACGTGTTTTGACAAAACTTACAATAGTGATAAAGTTGTGCATAGTATAAAAGAAGTTATAATACATAGAGGATGGTTATATAGGAAGTATAGAGACCATATAGCTAGATTTTTGATGTAGCTTTGCTCATTTGTTAGGTTGGATCAATGTGATCACCTTGTACTTACAAAGTTTTTTGAATTATAATAAATTCTTTATTTGTTAAAAAAAAAATAGTACACCAATGTAACCTTACTAGCGAGTGTCGGTAATGTCCTATTTTAACTATGGATGATTTACATATGGAATGCGTTCTATCTTCTTTCAATGATTATGAGTTTATATACGACTTCAAACATTCCGTCACTTTAAGACTCATCAATGGACATCAAGGTCATTGTTCCATTAACTGAGTGTGGCCAATTAATGGTCATCAAAGTCATGGTCCGCTTGCAAGAATCTAGCACATCATGCTTATTAATTTTTCTTGGATGTATCATATTTGCGTTAAAGTCTCTTCACTCGATTGTCTCTCTTACATTGATGTTGGAGTGGTTGGATTGATGTGGCCTTTTAACTAAGCTAGTCCGCCCTTACTATCTTAGGGCAAGCTCTTGTTACTTTTAGGCTGGACTCTTCCGACTTTGTAAAGAGATGCTTAGAGCCCGACATATTCCTAAGGTGTGTTCTCAATTGTACTATTAAGTCCTTCTATTAAAAAAAAATACCTAAAAGTATATGTTTTAAGAAGGTGATTGTTGAATTAAATTCACTTGAACCAATTGAGCAATTAGTAAAGAGGTGTGCTAGAAAGCATCCTTATTATCATATTATTTCTCATATTAATGGATTACTTTTTTTAAAACTAAAAGAAATTCATTAAACAAAAAAAAGGATAACAAGATACACATGGGGAGGACTAAATCAAGACCCTTCAAGAGCAAAGCCTAAGTCTAGGGGTACCATCTTGTTTAAGAGGTAATCCTTAACAATATCAGTATGAACAAAATTGAACCAGTTAAAACTCCTAGTGGAAAAACCAAGGTTAGCCATAATATCAACACAAAAGCTGGCTTTCCGATAAATGCGAGAGATCATGAAATCAATAGAAATAGTATATGTTTGACAACTTAGCCAACGAGATCTGATTTTCCAAGAAACAATGTTAGTGTTTGAGAAGACTTTCACAACAAATAAACAATATGTTTCTAATCAAAGTTTTTTCCAATTAAACTTTTTAGACTTCTCAATAGTTATGATAGTCGTCAATAACTCAGCCATTTCAGAGTTACCCTCACCAAGGTAAGCACAAAAACTCCCAACATGACAAGCTGAATCATTTTTGAAAATTTCACCGCATACAGTCATTAAAGGAGATCCTCTCGCAAGCCCATCAATGTTAGCTTTAATCCATTCCTTGGGAGGAGGAGACCACAAACCTTTAAAGTCTTTAAAGGCTTTCTAGGATGCATGCTTATATCAAAGCCTTTCAAAAGAGTGAAATTAGATATAGAGTTGTTGGAGCATCTAGTGGTAATGTTCCCAACCAACTTAGCCCGAGCCAAAATAAGCGAAGAACAAGTTTTCCAATGAATTTTTATATCCTAGTGTCTTATCATATTTCTATCTTCCCAAACCTGATGAAACAAGCTAGTAACACAAGAGTTCACAACAACCTTAGCTTGAGGGGACCAATTAGTTTTTTAAAACTCCATGCAGTCTGACATATTGAAGATAATGTTATTTGGAAAGACTCAGTGAATGGCGAGTTGAGTCTGAAGCAGGCCTATGATTTCATTTAAAAACCTCACCCCTCTTCCAGCTGGTTGGACTTCCCTTGGGACAGTAACATTCCACCATCGCACTCTATGCTAGTTTGGAGATTTATTCACAATAAACTGCCTGATGCTAACATCTCTTTAAAAGGTTTTCCTATCACCTCCATGTATTCCTTCTGCAATGCTAATTCGAAAACCTCTCCACACATATTCTTTGATTGCCCTTTTGCGAGAAATCCTTGGAGTTGGATATTTATGGATTAATTGAAGTATTGAACCCTCACCTTAGATGCCACCTGATATTTTTTTTTATAAATTATTCATGTATTGGTTTTTGCAATAATACAAATTGATTTTGTGCATATTATTTTTTATTAAAAATTAGTTAAATATAAAATAATTCATGTTTAAATACATTTATATAAAAAATGAATTGAATAATAAATTTATAAAAATCAAGTTTGAAATAAAAATTATAAATCTTAATTTTAAATACAAAAATCAATTCTATTAGAAAGAAAACAAATATATCAAAATTAATTTTAGATACCCCAAATCAATTTTAAATATGCTAAATATGAAACTAGACATGTATCTTAATCTTCTAGTTCACGTGACTCCCTAAAGCAATTTTAGCAATTTCCAAAGAAAATATGTGAATTTTGATTTTCAATGAGATTATTAAAACTTCAAATTACTTTTAAGTACAATTAATAGTGGACCCACACCCACCTATCAAATAGCAATTTTAATGAAAAGAGGAATTTTTTCTAAAAAATAATAATACCAGCATAATTAATTACAAGAAAAAAGATTCTCTACATCTGAACTTACAAAAAAAGAAAGCTATAACGCCGTTACCACCTACGTGCTCTGCTGGCATGCCATTTCTTATGAGATAGAGAGAGAAAGTGTTTGATGGAGTGTGGGTCCCATGACGGATGGTCCTAAAATCGACGTTGACGTCTGAATCCCCTTCCTCGTTGATCTTCTCTAAAACAGACCCCTCTTTTGTGGGGCCCACGTGACAATTCACCTCTAAACTCTTCATTCTCACTCTCGTATCTAAAGGATTTAACAACACGCGCTTTATTAACCCGCCACCTATTATACTATTACGGTAACTGCATGTGCCAGCTCGTTGTCTGGTTTCTACGTGCAAGTGTGGCGAGTGGTGACCAAAGTTGACCTCTCCCTTTGTGCATTGTAGCGAGATGGTTAAGAATAGAGATTAATTTTTTTTAATTAATAACCCATTTGTTTTGGTTTTTTTTTTAAAAAGATATTTATAAGAGTTAAAAGGTAGTGCACTGTCCAGTGTAAAACTATTTTACACTGTCATCCAATAGGGAGTCATGAATGTGCCATGTCATTAAAGTTTTTTTTAAATGAAAGAATGTTTTAATTGGATGTATGGTGGTGATTGGTTGACAGTGTAAAAATATTTTACACTGTCAGTGCATGATCCCTTTTCTCTATTTATAATGTTACAAAATTTTGTGAAAAAAATTTTAAATTTTTTTTTTATAAAAGGTTCAAATAAAAATTTATGGGTAAAAAATTTATGGATAAAAAATTTAAATATCAAAATTTTAAATTCTGTTTGTTTCAGCTTTATGAAAATTGATTTTTTCTTTATATTTTTTAAAATAGATTTTTTAAAACTGTTTTTTAATATATTATAAATTTTTTATATTTGTTTTTTTAAAATAAAACACTAATTTTGACATCATAGAACATAAACATAGAATATTGAAGACTAAAATTTAGTTAAAATTACATTTTTTTCAAAAAATTGTATTTAAAAAATAATTTTTATGAAAATTTATTTGAAATAGCTTCAAAATTAAGTGATTTTTAAAAAATAATTTTTAAAAAAACTAGCCCTAATTGTTGGAGTCAGAGAAGAAACTTAACACAATTGTGTGTATTATGACTGAATTCGAGTTCATAATTTTTTACGAAAGGAATTTTTATCATTTCATTTAAATACAGTTGATGCGAGATGGCAAATTTATTACTCCATTTGATCTTTACTATATGAAAAGACTGTTTTTTTAGATTATAGAAATAAATAATATATTTTATATATATATATATATATATATATATATATATATATATATATATATATATATATATATATATATATATATATATATATATATATATATCAAATATACTAAAGTTTTTTTTATAATAGGGACTAGAGAAATATTTTTTTTATAAATGTATGAGTCACGAGGGTTGCAATTTTTCATCTGGCAAATCTTATCTACTAATTTGGATATTTGCTTTTGTTATTTGGATCCAAAAATAATCATTTCCGAAATTATATTTAATTAAATTTGCTACTACTGTATATACTTTATGGATTTATATAACTTTTTACTGTATAATAATTAACCTTCTGTTTTCTTTTATAATTGGTAGCAGGAAATATAACATAAGTGGAAATAACTTTTTAAAAGCAAAGAAAGTGAATACTAAAATAAACAAGCATGAGTGGGAGAGAAAAGAGGAAGTGGATTTTAACATGAATGAATAATTGATAAAGTTACAACTGTCATTTCATTTATTAAAGAGCATTTGTTACATTAAAAAAAGGCTCCTATGGCACTCTCTTTTTCTTTTCTTTTTTGGATTGAATCTCTCCTTCTTTATCTAGATTATTTTTAGAAGAAATTATGGATGATTTTTTTTTATAAGCAAGAGATAAAATTAAGAGAGCATTAGGGGTACTCTAAACCCGCTTACAAAAAGAGAAACGACGCCAAAAGCGACATTACCAACCAACACAAACTAAAATAAAACTACAACAGCGGATTTTTGCAGAAATCATAATAGTTACATTTGGAGTAAGGAATGTTGCCGACGCAAGACCATTTCCAAACCTTAAGTTTGATGTTCCAAACTAAATCCGAAACACAAGGTTTGGCTTCGTTAAAGATGATGTCATTTCTATGATTCCAAATGCACCATAAAACTGCCAGCCAAATCCGACCCGAAACCTCCTTCCTAAACCTCTTTCTCCGGTTATCAAGAATCCAAGAGTTCAAGCTAGAGGCCAAATCACCTCCCAAACCCGAATCGCCTCCCACCCACAAGAAAATTTTAGCCCACACACGAATGGAAAAAGAACAGTCCATAAAAATATGGTTAACCGATTCCTCAGCCACTGAACAAAAAACGCACCTGAAGTCCGCCGGGTTACTGATAATACCACGCCGTTTCAGCAACTCCTTGGTGGGTAACCGATTGATTAAACTTCGCCACCCGAACGTTTTTATTCTGTAAGGGACAACCACCTTCCACGCGAATTCAAACAGAGCCGGATGAATGCCGCCTCCACCGGAATCAACATGATAAAGACGCAATTGTTTGTAACCGCTTCTTGTCGTGTATCCAAACTGAGGATCGGGCAGCCACACCACCGTGTCCGCAACATCATCATTCGGAGTCGTGCTAGCCAGAATACCGCGTAAACGATGCAACTGGTTCTGCAAAACAGAATTGGGATTAACAATCCCCAAATCGCCCCAATCCCATCCATCATCCTTCCAATGACCGAAATTGGCGACACTTTGGTCCTTCATAGTGCAGGCCTGATACAGTTGGGGAAGAACATCAATAAATCTACCTGCAGAATTCCAGAACCCGCTCCAAAAAGGGATGTCCAAACCATCACCCAACATGCTCCTAAACTCATTAATTAAAACATATGCAGCAAAAGAATTAGCAAAAGATTCCAGATACAAAATGTCTACCTACCAACTGGAGCGCTTCGCTCTTTTAACCGATTCGCCCCGCGTGAGAATGAGATGCTTCAAATTACCATACTTCTCGGTAAGAACTTTCAGCCACATAGAATCAACTCCTTGCGAAATTTTCCACTGCCACTTGAACAACAATGCAACATTAAAATCCTTTACGCACTTAAAACCCAAACCTCCTTTTTCGACCGGTAAACAAAGCGAATCCCACCGAAGCCACTTTTATTTTTTCAGAACTACTACCCCACAAAAAGTTATTCTGAATCTGTTCGATAATTTTACAAACCTTTGTCGGCGCTTTGAAAAAGGACAGTTGAAAAATAGACAGACTAGAAAGAACTGATTTAACAAGGGTAATTCTTCCCCCGAAAGACAAGAATCTTCCCTTCCAAGCAGCGAGAGGATCCTTGAGTTTATCAATGAGCGGCTTCCACCACGAGATCCTTTTGTGATTAGATCCCAACCGAATACCTAAGAAAAGGAAAGAATTGTCTTCAACCTTACATCCCAAGAAATTTGCTGCAGCCCCCATAAAATGCTTGCTAAGATTAAAACCAACAATCCTACTTTTGTGAAAGTTAACTCCCAACCCCGATACAACTTCGAAACCTCTCAACACCGCCTTGAGAGCCCAAAACTGACCCCAATTTCCTTCACCAACCAGTAATGTATCATCTGCGAATTGGATGATATCAACAAACACGGAGGTCCCCACTATGAAGTTAGAATAAATGCCGACATTCACCGCATTTCTAACCAGCGCCGCCAAGCCTTCAGCAATGATAACAAAAAGGAAAGGAGATAGCGGATCTCCTTGCCTCAACCATTTCTTCACCTCAAAGTCTTTCGTAGGATTACCGTTGACAATTACCTACATCCAACTCGAACACACCATCGCCTCCATCCATCTAATCCACTTTTCACCGAAACCCATCCTCCTCATCATGAAAATAAGGAAAACCCAGTTCACTTTGTTGTAGGCCTTTTCAAAGTTTACTTTGAAAAGCAAACAACCCCTCTTCTCCTTAACAGCCGAGTCAATGACCTCATTCGCAACCAAAATTGCCTCGAGGAGCTGCCTGCCAGGGACAAAAGCACTCTGGGTGCTAGAGATTATAGACCTTAACACCAACTTCAACCTAGCAGCAAGGAGTTTAGATAAAGCTTTGTAAAGGCAACCTACCAAACAGATTGGCCGATAGTCGTCCAGAGAAACAGGATGCTCCTTTTTCGTAATTAAAGAGATAAAAGAGGAGACAATCGCCTTTGATAGAAAACCTTTATCATGAAAATCGTTGAAGAATCGAATGAAATCAGCTTTTATGAAGCCCCAACACTTTTTGATAAAGAAAAAGTTATAGCCGTCCGGCCCCAGGCTCTTCGACCCCTCACAACCCCAAATCGCATCCTTAAATTCCTTTTCCGTAAAGGGAAGTTCCAGATTGAAATTATCCCCGACTGAAATGGCTTTAAAAGAGAATCCCTCAAGAGAAGGCCGGGATTGGTTAGAATCGGAGAACTTACTAGCAAAATGCCTTCTGACCTCTTCCTTTATATCTCCCACCGACTCCAAGACTCCGTTATCCGAATCAATACTATTGATAAAATTTGCCCTCCTTCTGGCTTTCAAGGCACAATGAAAAAATCTGCTATTCAAGTCTCCTTCCACATCCCACTTAACTATAGATTTTTGGAAAATCATATTTTCTTTAATCTTCAAGTTCAGCCACATTTTTCTCGTCGCCTCACTACGAATCTCCACCAAATCTCCCAAATTACCTTCCTGAATCGAAACCAGCTGCGCATCCGTTATCGTTGATAACGTTCTCATCATTCCATCTTCTAAGACTGGTTTTAAGTAAGCGCAGTTCTTTCTCAGAAATTATGGATGATTTTATTTTTGCTGAGATGACATTATTAACACACAGACTTTTTTAATAAAAAAAAGGGTTAAATATGTTTTTAGTCCTTATAAAATTACCAAAAACTACTTTTAGTCCCTATAAAATTACTTTTGCACTCACTTTTAGTCCCTGTAGAGGGACTAAAAGTGAGTGCAAAAGTAGTTTTATAGGGACTAAAAGTCGACTTTTTTTTTGTAGGGATTAAAAACCAAAATTGAGATATTTATAGGGAGCAAAAACTTATTTAACCCTAAAAAAAAAGGAAGAAATTTAAGTATAACTACAAGAAAAGCTTTGAGAATTATAAGTATTTATTTATTATATTATATTTTTACCTTTTCAAATTTAATTGCATCATGAAAAGACAATGCATATAATTTTTTTTTGGTGTATGAGTCTCTTTTAATTTTCTTTGTTTGAAGTAATTTTGTAATGTGGGTGACTATCCCTTGTGCTTTGTTATTTATAAAATCTGTTGCTTATAAAAATAATAATTTAATTGATAGTTTCTGTTTTATTTAAATGCAATTTTAATTTTTTTAATTTAATTTTTTTAATCATTTTATTTTAAAAATTAATTATTTAATCTTTAATTTCAATTTCTTTTTAAGTTTTAATTTTATTGATTGGCCGTGTCTAAATTGATAAATTTAATATTTATGGTATATTGTAAGGATATAAGTATGTGAGTAGCTCAATTAACATGCGTTAGTTAAATTAAATTGGTGTAATATATTGGTTTAGAGTTTAATCTTAATTTATTTATATTTATATATCAATATAAATAAATTTTAATATTTATAAATTAATAATTTTAAAAAAATAATAGTAATTAAAAAAAACAGATATCAAAAGTATATACAAACTTTTTTTTAGTGTTATATGAAAAATTGATTAATTATTAAGGGATTGAAGATCTATTTTAACAACTGGTGTGTATTTTCAATAAATGACATTCCATGTATATGATATTAATTGAGCTCATGAGCACATGTTTAATTGACCCTAATGTTTGCTATCTTTACAACATTGTTATATTATTGAACATATGCGTTAAGTATGTTTACATTATGAATGTACATTCACGATGTTTGTAATATATATCTAATAATTATAATTATTCATGATGTTTTGATATGAGGGTGTTTTTAAAACAATATCATTTTTCTAGAGGAAAAAAGCTTTATTTTTTTTTACATATACAAAAAACAAATTTAGCAATAGAATTAGTTTCAAGTATACTATTTTTCATTATTTTATTTACAAAATCAATCTAAATTATTTAAAACTTACTTCTAGTTCTATCTTATTGATCAAGATTGTGAGATTCTTTAATAATATCTTTGACACATTTGTCATAATACATTTAGAAGGGTGGAGCATAAATACGGCTATCCACTTTGCTTGATATAGCAATATAGATTCTAAAATTCTCTCTTGAAAAGGATTATGCTTCACTTGCAAGATAAATTAACGTTTGCAACAACTCTTAGACTGATATTTTCTTATAAGTGCAAGCAAGTGTGGGAATATGAGTTTTGTAAAATACGAAAGTCAAACTTAACATAAGTATGAGAAATTAGAAGTTAGATTTAGACTAAAGTTTTTTTATGAAAGTAAACTTGAACTGCAAAGAAAAATTTAACTCATATTTATTTGCCTTAAAGTGTAAGTCTTATCCATAGAGGACTAATAATAATTAGAATCTCTCGTGAAATACACAAGAGGCTGATCCCTCGGCATTGCTCAAAAAGTAAGGGAACATTGAACAATGGGCCTAGTTGAATCAAAAGATAATGAGCAAAGGGGGCATTATCTAGAAGTTAATTTTTAAAAGTCAAATATAAATGATGGAAAATAGTCAAATATGTTTTTTTTTCCTTTTCTTCACCAATTAGTAGGGATGACAACAAATCGAGGGTTTCACACTACTCAAACCTCTATTCGAATCCAAAAATTATTCAGGTGGCAAAATAACACTCACGCCTATACTTGTTGGGTTTGAGTTTTTTTATCCAAACCCGAACTCGCAGCAAAATACATATAATACTTTTTTTGCGAGATTCACATTATCCAAACTCGCACCCAAAATATCGGATGACACACAAACCCAAACTCAAACCCGATCAATTCAAATTTTCACCCGTTAACTTAAATTCGGGTGCGGATAAATCCTATGGGTTTGGGTTTACCTGCCATCCTAATTAGTAATATGAATAACACACTATTGACTATTGTTTGTTCCAACTTTCTTACTTAATTCCATTATGTATTTGTCCTAAATATTGTTGAGAGACTCTACTGCAATATGTAAAACCATATATGGAAAAAGAGTGTTAATCTTCTTCTGAATTTTTCATCTATATATTTATGGTGGCATTGATTTAATTTAGGTTTAATATATCTGAGATTATAATGTCTCTTGTTCATATTTGTTACATGATTCAAGGTCGAGTCAGCTTCATGTCATGAAGTTGATTTGACCTTCTAACATAATATATTTTTTCAAATGGAATTTACATACTGATTATATTTAACCGCACCTTCCACCTGATTATTATCAAGTGTCTTAAATTTTCCCCGATAGATATCATGTTTATAATAATATAATATCAAAGTAGGCTTAAATTATGACACAATGTCCATAGCCTCTTAAGTATGAGATCTCAAAGGGTGAAATGATTGTTAAAGTAAAGTCATGATGGTTCACAGTTCCTCAAAAGTGGGGCATAGAAAGTCGAAGTATTTTTAAGGCAAAGTCATGACTGTTAACAGTCCATGAAGCACGGGGTCTGGAAGGACGAAGTGATTTTTAAGGCAAAGTCATGACAACTCTGTTTATAGATGTTTTTGGTAAACAATCACAAGTTTATTGTACTGGTGAGATTAAATCAAAAAATCTTTAAAGCAATTTGTGCAAAATAATTGTACGAAAATTAATGTGCGTGAATTGAATGCAACTGTTTGTATGAAGACAAAATAGATGCAAAATTTAAATAAAGCAGAGCTCTGATTAAAGACAAAAATGTAAAATGTAATAAATGACATGAAAACGACAATGATAAATGTTTCATTTGAATCTCAGCTAGTGCACTTTATGTTTTTATTTGTTAACAACTCTAAAGTAAGTGATTTAACCATTCAGTTTCTTTGATAAACCGAGGAATAAAATAATCATATTTTACTATAAAACACTTGCTAAATAGATTTTACCCTAATACTATCTTATTTGTAGCCGCCCCACCGTTGAATGCATCATTTTTTTAGGATGAATTGTAAAATTGAAAAAATGTTCTTCTACCCCGAACAAAATATTTTTCCAGCTTTTGCAATCAATCTCAAACAATGGTGTTGTTGTTGTTTAAGGTTTTGAGCAACTATGATTTATTCCTAAAAGTCTTTACTGATGGATTGCAAGTGTTGAAAAAACATTTTCCATTTTTTGGAACAAACACTACAACAAATAATGCTTTTCATGACTAAGCTTTCACGTCATCTAGAAAAAAACTGAGGTTTTATTCCAAGGCCCGTCATATATTTATATTTATATTTATATATATATATATATATATATATATATATATATATATATATATATATATATATATATATATATATATATAAACTTGTTACTTCGGTTTTTATAAACACCAATGTGATATACCATTCAGGACATGCTTTGAATCTCAGTTATTCACTTTATGTTTTTATTTGTTAACAACTATAAAGTAAATGATTTAACCATTCGGTTTCTTTGACAAACCGAGAGATAAAATAATCAGATTTTACTATAAAACACTCGCTGAACAGATGTTACCCTAATACTATCTTATTTGTAGCCGCACACCGTTGAATGCATCATTTTTTAGGATGAATTGCAAAACTAAAAAGATATTCTTCTACCTCGAACGAAATATTTTTCCAGCTTTTGCAATCCATCTCAAACAGTGGTGTTGTTGTTGTTGTCGATTAAGATTTTAAACAACTATGATTTATTCCTAAAAGTCTTTACTGATGGGTTGCAAGTGCTGAAAAAATATTTTACATTTTTTTGGAACAAACACCTGATTAGTAAATTGATGCATTCCAAGCATGCAAATTATATACGCTAGCGAAAGTAGTGATAATCATAGCATCAGTAATCAATTTTGATAAATGCATGTCAGACATTCAAGACGGATCTCTACCACTTTGTACGAAACCTGAACATGCTGCACTTTTGATATTATGGGTAAACAATCTTGATAATCTGCGCAGATTTGTTGCTTACAATGTATTACATGGGAAAAGAATGCCTCCCAAATACATTTATCAACATTGTAAACCATAAGTACAAGTGATGGAGTTCATGGTGATTTATATCTTCTCTTTATGATCTTAAAAAGAATATGTGTTGATTATAAAAAGTCTTATACTTGCTAAGTTTCAAAACTCAGGGGTTGACCTGCTATTGAATTCTTCCAATTTTCTAATGTCACATGATTTAAATACTAAGTGATATGTATGGATCTTCTGAGTCGGGAAACAATTTTTTGATTTTGGTCAGAACCAATATTTGCTTGAATTCCAAGTCGTAATCTTCCCTTATTCTTCAAAACAAACAAGAGTTGATGTCCCTAATGCTCTGAACTTCTTTAGATTTTCAGTAGGGGACAACTTGTCCTCTAAATACTCCTTTCAAAGGTCCAAGTCCATGTAATTCACTTTGTGAGGGTCATATTTCAGTGTTGGGTAGGTGGTTATTTGAGACCTTTTTTACTTTGCGGTTGTCTTTGTAGCATAACCATATATTTGACTTTTACGAACTATGTGCTCTCTCTCATCCCATAAATAGTTCTAATGGACATGTGTCTTCTTAATTGTACTTGTTTGCTCGAAAAGTCTACCAGGGTGCTCTTAAATTGTTGTAAATGTTCTAGGTCGAGCTGTAGTTTTTTTGAAGGTGTCCTAATAAAATACGCCAGTAGAACTTTCAGGATCAATGAGAATGCGATTGACATCCCAACTGAAAATTTGTATGTTGATGATCATTATGTCATCTTTATGAGAGAGTATACCAGATACATCGTTGTATAAAAAGGTAGCCTCTAGTGTTGATATCGATACAGGTTTGGGAGAAGCATCCATAACGTGCATGACTTGGTGAGCATACCTTATATAAGAGGAATTAGATTGGCCTCATACGACAAAACCTCCTAAAATGGTGTTGAGAGTGTAGCGAATTGGTTCACCCTTGTGTATTTCTTTCGACTCTTTCTTGCAATGAGGATAAAATGAGATACTTTACATGCGATATGCAAAACCAGAGGTCTCTTTAGAGTTATTTTTTTTGTGAATAAGTGACAACCTTCTTCTAGTTCTTCCACCTATGTATCCATAGTTGTCTGGATTTTTATCCGACCTTAATATCTCTAACCATCATGTTATGTATTTTAGGGCCATTTATTGTTATGGTCTCTCTTTGTCTAGGATTCAAATGCATTTCTCTTACCCATATCTGTTACATGACTCATTCGAAAGAAACACATCTTTAATTTGTGATTCTTACATAAAGATTAAGGTGGTAAAACGTGTCTTATCCATCAGATATCTTCGTTTTTCTTAAATTTTTTGATAAAATTGAATTCATATCCCCTACTATGTTTACCTCGTCCCACCATATTTTAATACAAACGCAGACATTAGTATAAAATTTTATAACTTAAATTTTAAAAATACGTATCTTACCGGTCTATTTTATCTCGCCCTGTTTTTATATAGTTTTTTTTGGGACGAAATGTTTGTTGACACCCTTGACAAACGTTATCTAACAAAATTAGTTATATTTGGAAATCAATTGACAGTAAAAATGCAATATTAAGAAACAATGTTTGATATTACTGGTACATGTAGTACTAATCTCAACCGTAAGCCACAAGCCCAAATGAAAAAAGTGTGAGCACCAAAGAGAGTGAGAGAAAATACACAACACGCGCTCTAAAAAGGAGCGTGAAAGAGATTGGACAGATGTGGAGCCCACGATCATTCTCGGTCCCCAAGACCCTCAATTGATGAAGTGTACGGCTACCTGATATTTCTAGTGTATGGTTTCTGTGCTATGCACGAGCTGTACACTATCATGGGCATCTTTTTACACAATTACACTACTACCCCTCATCTCTCTCTCCTTTAACCCTAACCTAAACCTTTCTTTTTTCCTTCTCTTATCACCCAAATGTAAATTTTTATTTTAATTATTTAATTAATTCCTCTCCCAAAATTATCAAAAAACTTTTTATTTTTAGCAAAATATTATATACCAAAATCCGAAAAAAGTTGAAAAAAAAAAATTCCATTATCATTAATATTATGGCTTCCGTTCCTCCTTATCTTTTTCATTTTCACTCTCTTCTATCTCCGTTTCCCCTTTCTCCTCTCTCAAACCCTTTCTTTCCATTTCTGAAATTCAACCCATGATATCACCCAATTCAATTTCTAAACTCTAATATTATAATCTTCTAATCTTTTAAACTACTCAATTTACAAATTTCTCCAACAAGATGAAGAGAGATCGCCAAGAAACCTCTGCTGGAGGAGGTGTGAATAGCAACAACAACAACAATAGCAACAACTTTGTTAGTGTACGAGGTGAATCTTCATCAATGCAGAGCAACAGCTTCAACGGCACAAACGGGAAACAAAGTTTGTGGAGGGAAGAAAAAGAAAACAGCGGCGGAATGGACGAGTTACTAGCGGCATTAGGTTACAAGGTTCGTTCTTCAGACATGCTTGACGTTGCTCAAAAGCTTGAACAGCTTGAGATGGTGATGGGTAGTGCTCAAGAAGAAGGAATCAACCACCTTGCTTCAGATACTGTTCACTACGACCCTACCGATCTATACTCATGGGTTCAAACCATGCTCACTGAACTCAACCCTTCCACCGATTCACAAATCAATGACCCTTTAGATGCTTCTTCTTCCATCTTCAACGATAACTCTCAGTATGATCTCAGTGTCATTCCTGGAATGGCCGCGTACCCACCTCAAAGCGTTACCCAGAACAACGAAAGCGAGGATTCTAACAGCAACAAGAGATTGAGGACATGGGGGAGCGAAACGGAGTCGGAAGATATTTTTCTGCCGGCGGTGGCTTTGTCTCCGCCGGCGGAGACTACGAGACCGGTGGTTCTCGTTGACTCGCAGGAAACTGGGGTTCATCTTATTCACACTATGATGGCATGCGCTGATGCGATTCAGCGTGATGATCTCAAGATTGCTGACAGACTGGTGAAGAATATTGGGATATTGGCTTCGTCGCAAACCGGAGCGATGGGGAAAGTCGCTTCGTATTTCGCACAAGCACTTTATCGGAGAATCTACAGAGTCTCACCAGATGAAACTCTGGATTCGTCTTTATCTGATGCTCTTCACATGCACTTCTATGAGTCTTCTCCTTATCTGAAATTCGCTCACTTCACAGCGAATCAAGCTATTCTGGAAGCTTTCGCCGGTGCCGGAAGTGTTCACGTTATTGATTTTGGTCTCAAACAAGGGATGCAGTGGCCGGCGCTTATGCAAGCACTTGCATTACGTCCCGGTGGTCCACCAATTTTCCGGTTAACCGGAATCGGGCCACCGCAGACGGGTAACACCGATGCTTTACAGCAGGTGGGTTGGAAATTGGCTCAGCTTGCTCAGACCATTGGTGTTCAGTTCGAGTTTCGTGGATTCGTTTGCAGCAGTCTCGCGGATCTTGACCCGAATATGCTCGAGATCCGACCCGGTGAAGCTGTTGCTGTTAACTCCGTTTTTGAGCTTCATACCATGTTGGCCCGACCCGGTTCCATTGATAGGGTTCTCAACACTGTTAAGAAGATTAACCCTAAGATTCTGACTATCGTGGAGCAAGAAGCGAATCACAACGGACCGGTTTTCATGGACCGGTTCACGGAGGCTTTGCATTATTACTCGAGTTTATTTGATTCTCTGGAGGGTTCTTCTAATTCGAACCAACCCGGGTCTGGTTCTTCGAGTCAGGATCTGTTGATGTCGGAGCTTTACTTGGGGAGACAGATATGCAACGTGGTGGCTTATGAAGGTGTGGACCGAGTCGAGAGACACGAGACATTGACTCAGTGGAGGTCGAGGATGAGTTCAGCTGGGTTCGACCCGGTTCATTTAGGTTCAAACGCGTTTAAGCAAGCGAGTACTCTGTTGGCTTTGTTCGCTGGCGGTGATGGGTATAGAGTGGAGGAGAATAATGGGTGTCTTATGCTTGGGTGGCACACGAGGTCACTCATTGCTACCTCCGCGTGGAAGCTTCCACTCATTGAGTCCAAGTGAGTTGACTCGATGGAGTGTTAAGAGCGAGTTTCAATTAATTTGAATGGAATATTGGATGGATTAATCATGAAAATATGACCAATTAGGGTGGAAGATTAGTTGAAACTTGAACTTTGATGTTGATGACTGAAAAGTGACTCAGTGAGTGGGTGAGTGAGTGAACGAGCGAGCGAGGCAGGGTGAAATAAAGAGTAAAAAAAAAAAGTTTTAAAAAACAATGAAAGTTCTGTCTGTAATTTGTAATTGTAATGTTAATTTCGATATTACTAGTGTTTTTTCTTGCTCTAAATTAAATAATTTTTTTAATTAATGAGCTAGAAGATGTATCTGTTTTTCTTAATATTTCTCTTAATCATGCATTAACTTTAATTAAAATTGTCTACTCTACCATGTGATAGACGGTGTTGCCTTGCGACTTTTTTGTTTAATTATTAGAGTTTAGGGGTCCATGCAAGGAAATAAATATATATTCTTGTTATTTCCGTTATTTAATAATATAAAAAAAATGAATGAAAGGTGTATATTGTAAAGTTTAATAGTATCGAGGCAAAGCATCTTGATGCTCCCACTAATTTTATTTTGTTTAATGGTTTCTATGCATAGGAATTATATTATTTGCGGATGAAATGAGGAGGAATATAAAACTATTTTGATTTGGAAATGACACTGATTTTATGATTCTTTTGTCCTTCAATTAATTTCTATGAATTTTAATTTTATTTTCTTTAATAAAACAGAGTAGTACATTTCCATCTACTAACTCAAAAAAATAAGCAACTGTTAAAGAAATAAGGCAGGTTGTTCAAAAGGACCTTAATATTTAGTACTTCAAATATATTTTTTCAAAAATTGTACTAGAAATACAGAGGTGGTTGCAGCCCCTTTGTTTGTAGGGTGGTTTTCATGATTGAAGGGTACATACAGCATAAAAATAGGACCAATATCTGAATTTCAATTCAATATGGCTCTGAATTTCTAGTCCTCACAAACTTCATTTTTTAATCTCAACCATCATTTCTATTGAATAAACACTTAAACATGTAGAAACACTTTAATTAATTAAGTTTCTGGCATTGAGCATGAGCATGTTATAATATTCTTTAAAGATCTGGTTTACAAAGTTCTATTGGTTATCTATCTTTTATGGGATTCCTATTCCTACATTGCTTAAGGTGTCGATTGAGTTTGTATTGCACAATATCACATGGAAATGCACATGGATGGGCCATGTGGTTTCTTAATTAGGACGTATATTCTTGTACAAGGACCTTTATTTCAGAAAAAATATTCATAATTTATACATAAAGCATTTATTTCAATTTACTACTTTACATTTCATTACAATTAATCCATATTCTTTCATGCGTAAGGTTGCATGGAAAATATACAAATTAATACTGTAGATCACGCATTACAAAAGTACTAGTACAATTTATTTTTTTTCTGAAAATAATTACTCTGTTGTTTGATGGTGTACGGAAAATAATTATAAATATTTTATAGCTGAATAGTATCTTTATGGTTCGGCGTTAATTAAATGTACAATGCACACTCTAGTTATAGCTTTCATTAATTAATTAATATAATTATTTTTTATTATGAAGAATTGAAAATAGTGTAACACCTTGGAGTAACTGTAATGTAACTGAGGTGGAGGCTCATTTGTAGCTATGAACAAAGGCTACATATATATTGACAGTGATTGACATCAAAGAGGAAGGTGGTTGGTGAGTTTATCCTATTAGTTAATTACTTAATTAAACATATATGTAGGTAGGTGACAGCTAATCAATAACTCTTTAATTTGTAATTAACACATAGGATTGATGTCATATATTCTATTGCGCGCAAAAATGACAAGAAAATTGGTATATGTATATATTCAAGGATAAAATCCTTTTTAATAAGATATGACCAAATTTAAAATCATCTGATTATATATCTTAAACTGCTTCGATTTTGATAGAGAAATCTCATTTTGATTAGGTGTGATTGTAGATTTATTTCGATAATCAAATTTGGAAGCAATAGTAAGGTGAAGGTGTTGAATGTTGATAATCAAATTTGAAATTATATATATATATATATATATATATATATATATATATATATATATATATATATATATATATAATATTTTAATCTAATTTAATTAAAAATACAGTTTCAATATAATTTTATTTATTATTATTTAATAATAATTTGTTATAATAATTATAATAAATGTTATATTTTAGGTTGGATCAACCCATTGCATTAAGAACAACTAAATAAATGAGTCGATTAAGGTATCTTAATCTTAAATTTTAATGCATTAGATATATAATTTTTTTCAATTATACTGTAATATACACAGATACAGAAAACGATATTCAACTGACACACAATAAAATTACCATTAAATAAATAATAAATGTTGAATAGAAAACATCGACATTCATTAGAAATAAGACAAAATCCACCTTCAATCCTCCCCATTTAATAACTAGTGACATGAGAGTATGAGACAATAATTTAACACATTTACAAATAAATAGACTTTTTAATAGCTATTTTAATAAATATAAATTATTAAAATATAAATATTACTTAAATTGTAACTTAATTTTCTTAATTTTTATTTTCAAATTAAGAGTTTATTTTATTTATATATTTTTAAGTATATATATTATTTTGTGCTCAAAAGTCAAAGTGATGTCAAAAGAAGAGAAATAAACTCAAAGAAATTATTATTTTTTTTCTTTTAAATGGATACTTCAAAAATATAACACTATTATTAATATAGGATGATATCATTGCATGTCATCCTTAGTTGTATTGAGTCTCATTTATGGTGCTATATTTCAAAGTATTGGTTAAAAAAAATTATTTATTTATTTATTTTTTTGAATTAATTCTGAAAATATAACACAACATAATAAAATTATTTATATGTCTCATTCATGGTATATTTCAAAGTATTGTTTAAAAATAATTATTTATTTTTTGAATTAATACTGAAAATATAACATACCATAATAAAATAATTTATATTTTAACTTTTGTGATTAAATACTATGACGTATATAACCTAATATATTTGGTCCTCTTCATCAATGTTTGATGACTATAGATTAAGTATCAATTTTGTGACGTAAAATATATCAAATAAATATATTTGAATTATGAAGTTATTGTTATATTCTTTCAATGTATGACGTCATAATCTCTAATCGAAAAGTTATTGATATATCTTACCAATTTTTTTTATTGATATACTTTCAAAGTTTCATATGTATGCATAAACTGCTAGTAAATTAAATTAAATTAAATGTTACGTACTAATATTAATAATATTTTCAAAGAAACTAAATTTATAGGGTAATTTAATTAAAACTTGTATTGTGGGCTAATCAATTACCCTTAAAAAACAAAAAACAAAAAACTTACCCTTAGGTATATAACATAATCTTCGATTTAGCAAACTTAAACAATGTATATATAGAAATGTATATTATTCTATCTTTTATTTCCCTTTTTTTCTTTACATTTCGGATACACTAGTGGCCCTTTATTGGTTACTTGAGATGAATGATAATCACCTATTGCTTGTGGGGGATATATATAGGAACTAGCTACCTATAAATGGGATAATTGAATTCAAAGGGACATTACATAAATGGTTAATACCTTAATATTTTGCCAAATGTATGGTGTGAATTACATTAGAATTAATTTGAAGTTTGAATTTCATTTGTCATTTTTAAGCTAAAATAATAGCTTGAGTAGATGCCTTTTTTAGTTAGTTTATTTTATCAAATATCTCAAAATTCTATCATAAATTTATTTATTAATATAAGTATGTTGTTTGAAAATTAAGTTACTCATTATAATTGGAAGATAGGATGACTAATATCAAGATAAATTTTAAGCATTTTAAATTTGTAAAAGTGTGTATTTGATTTTGCATTAATTGGATTCGCGTTAGCTTAAAATCACATCAAGTGTATATAAAATCTCTACTATGTAACTTTTCGATAGTCAAAAAAAAAAATCATAAGTGGGCTAACCCCAAACCAATGTTAAGAATTTTTTAAAATTTAAATAATCTTTTGAGAGTGTACAAAGCAAATTATTGCACAACATTTAAAATTTATCATAGATAAATCGTGATCAAATAAAATATCAAAAAATATTGTGACAGTTAAGTCGTGATTAAATATGAACTCATTACCTTAAAAACTTGAGACTACATTGTTTAAAATTCAAGTTTCATATCCTACTCAAATTAAGAATTGAAAATTTGATTAGTAAACATGAAATTAACTAGATTAATGTCAACCCTACAAAACATGACATATCTCCCTTAGCATAAGGGACTAGGTGACTGGTGGTGTGGATAAACATTCCACCAAAGTGCTAAGATATGAATATTAATAATGATTAATAATTATAAAATGATATATACGCCACTATTATAGGATCTCAAGGTACATCACTCTCAATCTCAATTAAGCACTTGACCTTATAGTCACAATCAATGAAAACCAGTCTCAGCAAAATAAATCTATGGTGTTGGGCTCATGAAATAGACAAGAGGTTTGCCTCACAATGACACTCTCCATCATCAAGCACTAATATTTTCTACCTTGAAAAAAACATAGGGCCCCTCCAAGCATGAGAAAAGGTTTTCTTGCATCTCCCACTTTGAAGTGCATAAGGGCCCTTTTTCAACCAACCACTTCTATGTTTTCTCTATACCCATGAGTATATTAGTCCATCACATAATTCTCCACTACTCAAATTAATTTAAAGGGTATCTTTTTTGAGATGAATTAATTGTTGAAATATGTTACAAAATTATAAAGACCAAGAAAAAGAAAATTTATTTTGAGACGGTTAGAAATTAAAACAAAATCGTCAAAAGTAGTAGAGTAGTCGACCAAGGCACCAAAGTCAAAGTCGCCATGCCGACCGAAAGTCAACAACATGACGGCGGAGCTTCGGCGAGCAATGGTTGGATTCCAACGCCAACAATGATTATGCAGCAAAAGGCAACAGTGGTTCGCCAGTCGCACACGTGGGTCACGAGTCGTGATTTGATCTATTCAGTTCACGACTTTGTTTAATGATAGGTTGTGTTTTGTATTCGATTCGGATATGTTAAGTTTCAACAATTAAAAATATATATTTCTATCACTTTTATAAGATAAGAGTAAAAGATAGAAGGAGGAGTGAAGATGTAAAAATCCTAATTAAAGAGACAAAAGTAAAAATTTTGTGAAATTTTTGAAATTTAAAAAACTTTTGAAAATATCATCTTTAAATGTTGCAAAGATAGAAACATGAATATTTCACACACTTTAATTTATCATATTTGTAAGCATTCTCATGTATGTATACAATTTGCTGTAGTATGTTATTAACTTGAGTGTTATAAGTTTGTCCGATGTTTAATTATATTGTCCTGATTGATGTATTATATCAATTTGAATGAATGAATACTATTTTATTTTAAGTTTAATAAAAATAAAAATAAGAACAGTTTTATTAACTTTAAAAATAGAGGAAATCACACATAACTCAAAGTTCATATATAAAATAAAGTATTTGATTTTGAAAATTTAATTGACAGTTGTACAGAGATATTAAGAATGAAAAAATTAAAAGATTAGGGTTCAATCCCTAACATGTTTAAAATATATTCTTGAATTTTAAGAAGGTTATATATATATATATATATATATATATATATATATATATATATATATATATATATATATATATATATATATATATATATATATATATATATATATATATATATATACCAACTACTTATAACAAATTAAAAATATAAAGTGTAATCAAATCTAATAATAATATATTAAAAGGCAAAGTAGAAAAGTAGGAACAATTTTGCTTTGAAAGGCCATTTTAAGCTAATAAAACTCATCCACTACACACAAAAAGTTTTTAGTCATCCAATAACCTCTTTCTTTCACCACACCTAACATTAGAAGCTAATGTAAGAAATGAGTGCCAATAATTTGTGAAACTTTCTTTGACTCTTTGATTATATTTATTGTTGATATGTCAATAGAATATAAACTAGTGTTGCCTATAAAGTTATATAAGTTATTATCCTATATCAATTCAATGGCTTATGCATACCTTATAAAGTTTCATTGATATAATGGAATTGACCCTTCCACTTCAAATTCTTGAATTGACCTTCTACCCTTCGGATAGTCATTTGTTATGTTCTTTGAATCTCTACTGTTTCTATATCTATCAAATTTAGGTTGTGAGTATAACAAGTAGAAACTCATCATTGAAAATTTATTTCTAAGCTTTCTTCTCTTATGAATTGAAAGGTTGTAGATAGGCTTTTGCTTTTCCTCTTTATTACAAATGTAGTAGATAAGTATTTCATGAATCTACATTATCTAATATTTTAATTGAGAATAAAATCTTAATTAACCTTAACATATGTCTAAGTTATAAAAATAAACACTGCTGCATGAAGAGAAAAAGCACCGAAAACCAAAACTGCAAGACTCTAACATAAGAACTCAAAATAGTGGGAGAGATTTCAAGAGTGGAGGTTTAGTCAAGCTAACAGATAAGCGAGTAGAGAGACAAATTTCAAATGATAGTGTTGGACTTTCTCGAACTATGATTGAAAATATTGAAGTTGGTTGAAAATATACATGTCGAAGAAGTTTTACATTGTTTAGTTTTGTGAAGGAAGAGGGAGTCCAAGACTACATATAAGATTAAAGTTCTTATAAGTTTTACATCGCTTAGTTTAATGATAGAAGAGAGAATCTAAGACTATATATAAGATTAAAGTTTTTCTTTACAAAATTCACCAGTAAAAAACACTTTAAACTTTTTTTTTTAAACAAGCAATTGATTATAAGATATCGCACTAGGGGTGCAACCCTTACAACAAGAACACACCAGAAAGTGTTTGTACAAAGTAATGGTAATTTATGACAATCATAAAAATTAATCCTACGCGATGGTTCCTATTACAAACCCATCTCCAAGAATAATACAAAATATTTGATATCACCGCATCAAAACTAAAAAGGGCGTTATAAAAAATGATGATATTTCTCATTGTCCAAATGCACCATATTAATGCTAACCAAATTGTGTTTAGTTTAGCTTTAAGGTTGGTATTTTTCACCTTGTCTTGGATACACCCAAAGCTCTTGAACTCTTCAAGTGAAAGATCTACTTCATTACCCAACCAAATAAAAATTCTATTCCATACCGCGTTTGAGACGTGGCATTGAAAGAAAAGGTGTTCCAAAGATTTCAGATGATTAGAGCAAAAAGAACAATCAATGGAAGTGAAATTAGACACACCTCTATTGGCTAGGAGAACTTTTAGAGGTAGTCTTTGATGAAAAATCTCCAAGAAAAGATCTTGATCTTAGCCGGGATGATTGTCTTCTAAATAACTTCCAACAACTTAATGGTGGGAATTGGCCAAGCTAGATCCTTTGTATTAGACACCAAATGCGTTACACTAGACACCGATAAAATTCCGGTAGAGGTTAGTTTCCATTGGGAATCATCCGTTGCCGAGTTGTCCGACACGACTCCATGCCTTTAAATCCCTCAATTCATTATCAAGAACCGAGCCCATTCCAAGAGTGTTAAAGATGTAATTGTTCGGAACCGGAGGAATCAAAAGATCAATACCAAAAATAGCTTCCAAGTTCCAAGAAATGTCACCGTTGTTCTAATTGATAAGGTCACCCTCGCACATAATTTATTGGTTGTCCGATCAAACAAATTCGGAAAATAAGCGCGAAGAGTTTGATCACCCAACCAACAACTATGCCAAAAAAGAATGTTGTTACCTATCTTGAAATCATATTTTACCCAATCGGTAAAACCATCAACCGATTCGTCCTCTTTGAAATCGTTAAGGATTATATCTCTCCACCAACTAGAGTCATCCCGGTTTAAAGAATCCTTGCAAGAAGCTAACACTTTAAGTTCCGGGTTATGGTATCTCAAAAGTAAAAATCTACTCCATATTGCCTTGTCCTCCTTCAAGATTCGCCATTTCCATTTAAGAAGAAGAGATTTGTTCATTTCTCCCACATCTCTTATACCTAAATATTTGACTTTTTTTGTTCTCTCATACTCTTGTATTAGAGTGTCGTCAGATGTAGTTAAATATTTGTTTTAAAGAGTGTAAGCATAGCGGGAGTCTGGGGTAGTTGAGAGTATATTATATGTTGTAACAATTTTCCTATAATGTTATTCTCTGGTTGTCATTCGACGACGGCCGTAATTTTTTCTTCTATTTTGGAATTTTCATATGTTATGTCCTTGTATTGTTATTGTGTTATTTTATTTTCTTTAGCTTAAACTGCACAACGAAACTTGTTACTGCGAAGGTTCAATAGCGAAATAATGTTAGATGGATTAACACCTCATGATGTCATATGACGCCCATTTAATACTCCATATGAGATTGATGATACATACATGCAATGGTGTTATATGGTGTCTCATCCCCATTTGGTATCACTTCCTCAAGAGTTGCACAAACTCGTGGTTGTAGTCGGTGATGACTTTGAAGATGTAAGACCTTCGGATAATGAGATTATCATCAATTGTTGGCAAGCTCCAACATCATATTCAAGATGTAGATATTAGAAGACCCCATATTTAAGAACTTGTTTCGAGCATTGCACTTAACTCGGTAATTTGAGATGGACCATTGGATTAATTGTTGTTTATTAATATGTATTATTATAAGCACTTATGAGCAATGACTCTAAACCCACATTTTTCATCTGAATCAACATCAAACATATATGACTTAATATGTTTAGGAAATTGAAACATGAATTGCTTTTAAAATGATTATTTTTGATATAATTGAGATAATTGTTTATTTATCCTTTTTATGATCCTTGAGAATCAAAATATTCTTGGTCAACATGCTCATGATATAAAAGATCTTGATACACATCATATCTCTTTCGTGTCTTTCCTTTATTCACTTATTCTTTAGTTATTTATTTTTTTAAGGTAGTGAGCACATTGAACTCATGATGGAATAAGCAATTTGAAACACCCTGCATTTTAATGTTTTTTTCCTACAATATCGATTAACTAGATCCTTCTCAAGGATACTTAAATTTCATTACTCATGTCCAAATACAACACTCGATTGATCCATTCTCCAACAAATATATCAAGAATCAACCAAGTTTCTTTCATATAATTAATAAATTAATAACTACAATCAATACATGCTTGCTGAAGTTGATGTAACTACTGTTGATACTCCACCTATTAGTGGACCATACAAGATTTATCCATAGCGTGTTTATCACCTTTTGCATATCATTCACAACATATTGCTTGAATCTTGAACCAACAGTTTTGTTTATGTAAAATCGACAAAGAAAATCAACTGTACTTGAAAAAAACTTCAATTGCTTTCATCAAAGCTTGATCTCTATCGGTCAAAATCAGTTAGGGACATAACCCTTTCTTAATAAACAATTGTTTTTAGTTTATCTAATACGCAAAAAAAATTATTAGTAAGCCTAACTTCTATATATGCAAATGTGACATGAAATGTAAATTTAGTAGATGTCATACCAACATTTTCAAACATCGCTTATCTCTATTTTTTTTATCTTGTATGTGTTGTCCATAATCAACACAATAGAGAAAATATTCAACAACCTGATTAAATTTGGATGGGTCCGGAAAATATATCTCACAAAATTTGAGTCATCTATTCTTTTACTCCAATAAATATAATTTGCACCCTCTATCAGTTCTAGGACCTCCAGTATCTTTTTGATACATACTCTTTGGTTTATATATTTGCGTGATCCGAGTGAAAATTTCAAGATCTCGCTCTTACAATGACAAAAGTATTTGTTTGGGTCAAACATGATGCTTTTTCAAATCAACAATATGTTTCCTTTCATTTTTATTTAGATGTCCCACAAGCGCATGACCTTCCATATTGAACCATATTTAGGCAATGATAATATGATTTTAAATAGACAACCATATTTTCAGTAGCACTTTATGTTTCACTATCAACTTTCTTGTACTTATCACCTCTATCACAATCCAATATTAATTTGTTACCTCTCTCTCTCTCTCTCTCTCTCTCTCTCTCTCTCTCTCTATATATATATATATATATATATATATATATATATATATATATATATTATATATATATATGTTTGTTTAATGATAATTGTCACTTTATGGGTGAAGTTGAGAATGCATAAGTGGTGTCAATGATTGATTTTACCACATAGTAGAGGGATATTCATATCTGTAAAAAAAACACAGAATACTTAAATGTAAGTACTTCGGTGATCAAAATAAACATTCCAAATAACTTGTATATAGGTTTTTTGGTGACCAATTTGCATACTAGATAACTTTACATTTCAGATAACTTGTATATAGGCGTGTGTGTTTTCCGATCAACAATTTTACGAACTAACTAACATAAATCCAAGTTATTTGATGCACGATGCGAAAACTCAAGAAGAAATTATCTCATAAAATTAACATGTGCCACAACATTTGGAATGAAGTTATTCGATAAGTTTTGTGTACCAGATCACACTACCAGAAACCTAAAAACCCGTTGTAAAAATGTACTTCCACCAAATTCGAAAAGGTTAAATGAAAGGGTAAAAAATTAAATAGTAAATTGTAAATGTTGTAAAATAGTTAAAGTGAACAATTTTTCAAATTTTGTAAAGGTAAAGATAAGTGTAGGAGTGTGAAGTAAAATTTTGTTATATCACATATTTAAATTTTCATAGTAAAACAACCTAATTTGTTTCGAAATGAATTCAATAGCATATTGGGTCTTTGGCTCAATATCCAAAGAATTTAATGTGACACCCCTAAAATTTTATCTAGCAAATCCAAAAATTTGTGTTCTCTATATTATCCTTTCAGTCAGAAAAGAAACAAAAATCCCATATCATTAGTCAGTCTTCAAAATGAGAAAACCTATGAGATTAGCTGATTTTTTCAAGCCTTTTGTCAAATTTTTACAAGTAAGTCCCTTTTTACGTTAATTCATTGAATTTGTATCAGATATTTAAAATGTATACCGCATATATTTTATCAAAACCAACCATTTTACCGGCATTTTCTAAATGTCTGGTAAAAACCCACAATTTACATGCAATTTTACTGAAGATTTTGAAAATATGATTAAACCACATGCATTTCTACCAAAATTTTCAAAATGTCTGGTAAAAATGCATACATGCTTACCACATATTTCAAAAATTCTGATAGGAGATGTCTTAGTAACCATATTTTTCAAAAAATCCGATAAAGCCGTGTTTATTTTTCAAATTCTTAAAAAAATCTGGTAGTTTATATTTCTTTGATTTTTTGTAGTGAGAAATAAAAGACAAGACAACAAGATTGCTTCAAGACATAATGATAGAGCTGCAAAGAGCTCCCATCGTGTAGGGGCATGTGCCATGGAGTATTCGCAACTCCGGGCTGGTAAAGTAGTTTCCACTAGTTCTCCCAGGAGGAGGATGGACGAGCAGTCGCACACACCATGTACTCCCGAACGTATAGGTGGTAGAGATGGGCGGGGCAAATATTTTGATACAGAGCCCATTGCTTAGGAGGAAAAAGAGACTCACACCGAGGCATAGGCTGACACCGAGGTGGAGGCTCAAACTGAATTAGAGGTGGCAGGGGTTAACACTGAGGTGGAGACTCAGGCTAACACTGAGGTGACACATGAGTCTACCAAGTAGGTGGATGCTTAGGCTGATAGAAGTCGATTGTACACACAGATGATGGTTTCCTTGGAGGGCCTAATGAGCGTTCTTTTCTCTTCGCATATGCCAATCATGTGGCATATAGACTATTGCAAGAAGAGGTACATCTCCCTATTTTCAGAGCTATGTCGACTAGGAATGAGGTGTGCTGCTTTTATGGTACTATATGCGACTGTCTTTGAGACGAGACAACTTGTTGGTTATATGAATCTATTTCAGGTATGAATATTTATTATGTTTTAATATTAAGTTCATATTGATCAAAGACTTTTGTATATGTAATTTTTTCTTCTTTCGCAGTGTTGGATATACGAGCATTTACCGTTTATTTGTGACTGACGTGTTTGTGTTCATACTATTGGCTCCTCAAGAGCCACCAGATAGAGGGCCAGACACTCACATCCAGGAGGTTTTCAGGATTATAGGAAGGGGATTAATGCACTCACTATAGATGATGTCATCTGAACACCCTACCTAGAGCATATAGTGCATCAAAACTTTGATGACAATGCCATATTTTTGGGCTATATGGGATGGGAGAGTTCAACAGTTAGATATTTGTCTGAGAGGTGTCTGCGCCAATTTGGGTATTTTTAGGGCATCCCTCACCCATTCCCAAGTGTGCCATTTGAGGGCATTGGTAGATTGTTTATGTCTAAAATTGTATACAATGTATTAGAGGTAGCGCAATAGAGGTACAATTCCTTGAATAGTGTGGGGGATGGTTACTTAAAGTATTAAGTTACAGTATCACACCCTCGCATCATCACAACTTCTCAGCCTATTGATAATGCTGGACCTTGCCATGATGGAGGACCTTTAGATGACGTGCCACCTCCTCCACCTGATATGATTGACCAACAACGACTGTAGAGGAGTACAATTCTTTGAGATAACCTCATGGGTTTAACAAACCTAAATGGTGAGATGTAAGCTTTAGCATCGCAGAGGTTTCATGCCGTTGAATAAAAGGGGTGTCCTATGTGAGCCTAAAATCAACTGGAGGTTTCATGCCGTTGAATTACACAAACGCGAGATATCAAGATTGAGACATTATGAGATGTTTTTTTAACAACATATAATACATATTTGTACAACTTTGGAATCAATATAGACCACACAAAATTGTTGGTGCAATCACAACCCTACAAAATAACGATAAAATTTCAACCGTTAAAAGTTAACACTATCAAATTTTTCAATATTATGAAAAAAGTCTGATACTCATATAAATTTTTTATTAAATGGATAATCTAAAAGTTTTTTTTTTAAGAAAACCGATAAGATTTTGAAAAATTCAATAAAAATATATGTCAATTTTTTTTATTAAACTACAAAAATTTTGGTGTGTCTGCCCTATTTTTTATTTGTTAATGTATTTTTATTTTGTGCGATTTTTCTTAAACAAGGATATTATTGATATTATAAAAAAATAATAGAAGGGTGCCAAGTTAAATTGTTAGGTTGTAAGATAAAATTCTCCAATTTCCACGTCGGCATATTTAGCATAGTCCATTTACCATATCCTGATCTTAGAATGGGCTGCTGAATTGCCTATAGACCAAATCCTTAAGAGAAATGGGCATTGCTTTACTTACCCCCTGATTCCTACAACCATGTGTTTTTTCATCGTCCAATTTTAACCATCTCAGAATGTACCTAGTTGGATGAAATTAAATTTAATGTATACGACCAAATATTTTGATCAATCACGAACTAAGTTTTTATATATATTTTTATTAATTTTTCTTACTCACTCAGTTTCTCTAGATTTATATTTTGTGCATCTATATGTACACATCTTTTCAATTTTAGAGTATTTATTTACAAACACTGATAGTTGTTATATGTATATCATGTATGATGAAGTGACCATATAGTATGAGTGGATAAATTGATAAGATTTTTTTCAGTAAACAATTTAACATCTAAAGTTTGTATATGGATTGGTAGAGTGGTACAGAGAAACAAATATCTACGCCAAATGCATATTGCCTTGCTGCACGTTGCAGTGTTGCACAAAGCAGTGAGGTTAAGTTGGTATTTTGGTGTGGGATAAAAAATAGAAATATGTTGATGATGACTACTGTAAAAAAGTTTATAGCATGGTAATAAATTTCTCCGGTGAACAAGGAAAAAATACGTGTAAGATTAGTGTTCTAACGATCAAGACAGCAAAGTGAGAGGTGGAATTTTCAAGTGAATGAATGAATCCTACTTTGACGTGACGTAGAGTCACCATTATATAGGAATGACAATTAAAATCGTCATCAATGGATATGATGCGAGACACAAAATGTTGTTAGATGAATATCAAAAGTTGAGATGAGGGCCGTGGCTTGTAGTGCAGAACTTGAGTATAAGAGTTCACATTTTCACCAGTTGAGTGGGCGTCTGCAATTGGATTGGACCTATGTATGTTGGATCAATCTTATTGAGCCTTTTACCACCTGTAACACTTCACGTGCTTCTGCTCCAAGCGTCATGTTCAAACAACCAACGTAGAGTCACGATATAGGAATGACAGTTAAAACCGTCATCGATGGATACAAAGCGAGACACAAAATATCGTTAGATGAATATCACTAGTTGAGATGAGGGTTGTGACTTGTTCTAGTGCAGAACTTGAGTATAAGAGTCCACATTTTCACAAGTTGAGTGGTCGTCTGCAATTGGATTGGACCTATGTATGTTGGATTAGAATAGACCTTCCCCGATTAAAAAAAGATGGGTTGAATAGACCTTCCCCGATTAAAAAGTAGTTTCAAAAAGTTTCCTGAAATAAGAGTTTAAAAAATTGGTCGGGAGTGGATGTTTTAGAAAAGACATGTTATGGACCGATTGCACGATTTACTCAATGAACATAAAATATAATGAAAATAGACTGATAAATTACTAACAAAGAATGTGCCACTTAATCAAATTCAATTCATAACGAGATGTTTGAATAGAGTTTTATTATTTGAATTAAGAATCTAATATTACAATTTTGTACAGATATAATCACCAGAAAGATTGTTTAGCAAACAAAATCTAACACAAACCTATGCTTAAACATTAAAGCATTGTGAACAATAAACCTAACAACATACAATTCTAAAAAGCGATAAATTCCTAAAATCATACCTTGCTAGAAAATGACAAACTACCTATGAACATGCAAACTATATAGAGATTAAAAAAGAGGGATAAAGAGAATTGCACATCGATATTTATACTGGTTCGATGCATCTTCCTCACTTTCACCTAGTTTAGTCTCCAATGAAAAACCATTAAAAACTCGTTGGTTTTCCATTATTTAACAAATTATTACTCAATATTTTTGATACAACAGATAATTACTGACAATATTAAAAATTAAAGACTAATGCTTCAATAATACAAATATGAATCTTGGTTTTCCTTATGTTAAACACAACCCACACAGATGCTAATTCTTCAAGATCTTCACTTGATCTCGAGCCAATCACCTTCCCAGAACCAAAGAACTCTAAGGTTTTGTCCGCAACGATCTTCACTCAATCCTACTTGAATTTCCTTATCCAAGTCATTGAACTACTGAAGGAGTTAGAAAATCAAAGATTTTTTCTGCAACGGTCTTCATTTGATTTTTCCAAAATTACCTTGGAGGAGAAATTAGTAGTTTTCTTCGCTGGAAGTCAGTCTCCATTATTCATAATCATAGTTCGATTCTTAAATCTGATAACACACAATAGTCTTAAAAAACATTTGAATCCCTAATATACCTTACAACCACCACTTACACTGAATCTTAGAGTTGAGTAACCACAACAATGGGCTTTTTGGCTAAAGGTTGAAGATGATATATTTTCATATGAATCTCACCCAACACTTAATCAAAACTCACAAAATCAACACTCAAGTAAGTTTTTCTTTAAGTTTGAATTGAGAGAGAAAGTTTTTGTGAATGAAAAAACACTATTTATTTGTCAAGGATTATGAAAAATATGAATTAATATTATAGAGAGAGAAACAAAAATGATTTATATATATGCTAGGGATAAGACACAAAATAGGTGACTAAAAATTTAATTCGAGTAACAATTTGGCATATTTCATTCGATTCATGATATGAATCATGTGATATGAGTCAAGCAAACATCTGATCCGAGTCACACATCCATAATTAAAGTCAAATTCTTATGTTCATGCATGATTCAAATTAACCATAACTATGATTCAAGTCAAGGTGCCTTTGATTCGAGTCAGGAAAATCTTGATTCGAACTAGACAAAGTTATGATCTAAATCAAGCATATAAAAAAGATTAATTCAAGTCTTATAACTTGTGATTCAAGTCATACATTGTTGACTTTTGATCATTTTTCTCATTTTAAAAAGACACTGAATGGTTTCAACCTATGTGAGAATTAGGGTTAGCTATGAGGTACATCAACTATGATAAACGGTAAGTCGAAATTACTACAAAATTATAAAATCAAAACTTCAATAAAACAATAAATCAAAAATATATATATAATGGGGAAGAACATTAAAATACAGTTGAAATCACACTATTATAGACATAGCAATTTCACAAATGAGTGGCTATTCATGAAAGTATGTCAAAAAATATTTTTAGTACTTAAATTTATTGCTTTTAAGACTTTTTTTTACTATTAATGCATTTTGTAGATTTTAATAAATCCTCTAAATATTCGTGGAAAAGACTAAACCATGTTGGAATAATCCTATTTAGAAAGTTTCATAGTATTTTACTATGGAAGTTACGATGAAAAAGTAAGGAGAGAAATTCAACACAAGGAAAAAACGAAAATCAAAGAAAAGTACAAAATATGGATATTTGTGCTTGGACGTATAATGATTGCAATAATCTATTGACCTATTTGTTATTGATGATGACAACATTGTGAGGAAAAGTCGTCATCAATTGTGATGATCAAGCCATGATGCTTGGAGATTAAGATGTCATCTGACCTGATGATTAAGGTATGATGCTAGGAGATTAGGATGTCATAAGATGTGATGATCCAGTTGTAGTGCTTGGAGATCAAGATGTCAAAGCCTATCTTTGAAGGACAACACAAAATATGAAGTGGTATTTGGTGGAGTTAGTGAAGATGTCTGATCAAGCAATCTTTCTAATGATGGTATCTATAATAAAGAGTTATCAAGTCTCATCATATAGCATAATTCAAGTCTTAGATGAAGTGTTAAAGCATGGTGTATCAAGGAATGGAGCTTGAATCTTAAGAATTGTCAAATAGAGGAAATGTGAAAGTTTGCCTTATGAGTATTGAGTGATAAGTGTATGTAAAGGTATAATATTAGCTCTTGAATTACTAAGGAAAATCACATATATACTTTTGAGTTATCGGAAAAGCCCCTCTTATTTTATTCAAACCACCAGAAAACTTTTTTTATGCCAAACTAATGAATTAGAGACGCATTCTAATCAATTAAATGACTTTTTAAATAGCATAATTTATCATCGCATTAAGGTTAGTCGATTATCACTTTTAGAACCCTAATAATCAATTATTAGGTCTCTTAACTATTAGTGAGAATACCATTTAAAAACCTTAATCATTTGAAGTACATAATAGATTATGTGATATGCATAATCGATTATGAGCTTTAAAATGTCCATGGATTGTTTCCATTTTTATCCATGCTTTGTCCTATAAATAGAAGGCTTGCGCTTATTTCAATTCTCACCATAAAATGTATTTAGAATACCTTTCTCTCACATATCTCTCTCTCTATTTATTTACTTTTTCCTTAGTGTTTTTGAGAGCGAATATTTTATTTATGATATGTTTATTTCTGGTGTGGGGCATTGTTATAATATCTCTTTTGTGGGAAAGTCTTTTTTGTTCTAAGCTAAACCAAGTAAAAACCTCATGTTTGGTTATTGAAATGAACCTGGTAAAATCTTCGTTTGGTTTCCGAGATTAGCGTGTTAAAATATAATGTTTAGTTCAGAGGTCCGTGTAATTAAAATTCCTATTTGGTTCGTGAATTAGCCTGGTGTTAAAAGCTTTCACTTGGTTCTGTTGGTGTTACCCTAGGATTTCGACTTACTAAATAAATGGGCAACTAAGGCCCAAAATTGGCAATTGGGCCTCAATTTGGTAAAAAAAAAATGCCCTAAATTGGTAATTGGGCCTCACGTTAATATCTACATTACCAGGTGGGTCAAAGCGAGTCGACCAAATAACGCTTCGTAGTCGAAGCTGTTCGACTAGAAAGATGATCAGAGGCTTCAGCGTTCGACCAGACCAAAGGATGCGAAGACTTAAGGATTTTTGGCTGTAGAAACTGAAGTGGAAGTCGAGAGGCAATAGAAGTTAAGGAGCAGTTCCAGGCAGTTTTTCTGGCAGTTCTCACAGGACGCGTGGAAGTCTCACAATTGAAGATCTTGCATATCGAAGACACGTGTTGACTGATAGCCAGTCGACCGTTAGTAGTAGTTATTTTATTTTTCTATTTAAGCAAGTTTCATAGGAATAGTTAAGGGTCTGCATTTTCTACATAAACACAAGTAAACTCAAATCTCTGCGCAATGAGTAACGAGTGCAACTTTGGAATGTACGTATGCGTACCAGTTTAATTAAATGCAATCATTTTACACTACATTTTATCTTTCAGTGCACATTTACTGTCTTTCTTTTTTATTGCTTTGATTTACTTTAAAGCCTTTAATTTCAGTGCTTACTTTTACGTTAAAGTCATTATTTTACATTTAATACAAATCAGATACACATAACATAACAAAATAAAGCAATCAGTCCTGGAGTATTCTAGTTGACTCCGCAAAGTAACCTTTAAAAAGGAAACTAGCGCTTGTTTACCATTTTTCTGGGTAAACAAATTGGCACGCCCAGTGGGACCCGTCGATTGTTCTTTATTTTTCTTTAGTTATGAATGATATTAAGAAGTGGTCGGAAATTAACTAACATGGCTGAAGTTAATACAAATAACTCTGATCTTTCTGGAAATCAAGGAGGTGTTCTAACCGGAGCAACACCACAAAATGCCGCAGATTCGTCCCCAGTTGGAGCAACAAATACTGGTGGATCGACGGCAGCAATAATGGTATCATCACCAACGAATGTACGGTCACCGTTGAATCCATTACGACCGCCGTTTCATGGAATGATGCCTCCACCAGGTTTCAACCCTCAGTTTGGAATGCCCACGTCTATGATGCAAGGTTTGCATACAAATCCTTCATTATATTCTGACAGCATGATGGCTACAAGCACATCAAATCCAGGGGGTCGACCTATAGGCATAGGATATAATCACCGGGTTTTGCCATCTTTAAGTACTACGTCAATGTTGTCAATTCGACAACAAATGGACGAAAGTAATCATGAAATGGTGAATGCCCTTACTCAACAAATGGGAACTGTTTTTACTCCCATGATAAATAACACGAATCAAAGATGAAATATTGGCGGGACAAATGGCCAGAATTGCAGATTTCTTTGGAGCGCCCCCACAACCAAACCTTTCGACTACTCAAGGGTCGAATGTGAGAGGGGTCGAACCTATAGGACAAGGGGATCAAATTGAGCAAGAGATCCCTAGAATAGTACAAAGGCATCAAGATGCTGACCAGGTTCTTAGGAACATCCAGCAAGATGTCAATATTGGACACAATAATATCTCTAATGTAGTCGAACAAATTTTAGTCCAAAATGGGATAAATGTAGGTTTGCATAGACCAAATTTCGTTTCCCCGTTGTCAGAATATGTAAGGCAAACAGAATTGCCCAGGGGTTGGAAAGTTCCAAAATTCACCAAATTTGCTGGTGAGACTGGCGAGTCGACAGTTGAACATATTGCTAGGTTCCAGACAGAGGCTGGAGAAATAGCAAACAATGAAAATCTAAAGATGAAGTATTTTCCAAGTTCTTTAACGAAAAATGCATTTACTTGGTTCACAACATTAGCCCCCCAATCTTTGTTCTCATGGAACCAATTAGAACGATTGTTCCATGAACAATTTTATATGGGACAATCGAAAATTAGTTTGAAAGAATTAGCTGGAGTTAGGCGAAAGGGTACAGAACCAGTCGATGATTATCTAAACCGTTTTAGGTTGCTGAAAGCTAGATGTTTTACACAAATTCCTGAACATGAGTTAGTCGAAATGGCTGCAGGTGGGTTAGATTATTCCATAAGGAAGAAATTAGACACCCAACATTTGAGAGATATGGCACAACTGGCAGATAGAGTACGCCAGGTCGAAAGGTTGAAGGCTGAAAAGGCTAGGGCTAATAAGTATCATAAGAAAGAAAAAATAGCTTATGTTACTACAAGTGAGTTCGACTCTAATAGCGACAGTGAATACGAAGAGGGAGAGGTCAACGTGGCTGAATTAAAGCCAGGGCCACCATATATCTGTAAATTGCTTAAACCTTCAAAAGATAAAAATCTGGTTGAAAGTAAGAATGAAAAATTTTCTAGTAAAACGTATTCATTTGATATAACAAAATGTGATGAAATATTTGATTTGTTAGTTTCTGATGGGCAAATCATAGTACCCCCGGGACTTAAAAATCCTCCTCTTGAACAAAAGAAAAAAAGAGGATTTTGTAAATTTCATAATTTCTTGGGTCATAAAACTTCTCAATGTGTCCTTTTCAGAGATTTAGTGCAAAAAGCTTTGAAAGAAGGAAGGTTACAGTTTGGAGAAAAGCCAAAGTCATCAATGCAAGTTGATACTGATCCTTTGCAAGTCGAAGAGGCTCACTATACTGAGCTTGCTGATGTGATGATGGTCGAGACTACTGATGGTTTCGTTAGAAAGCAAAGCGGTGCTACTGATGGCAAAGTTTTAAACATGGTTTATCCTGAACCAAAAGAAAGTCTTTTGAAATTCCTGGAGAGATGCCACAATAACAACTCTCAAGTTGGATTATGTCCAAGGTGTGATGCTGTTTTCAATGTCGATGCTGCAAACAAAGTGAGGTTCGACCCTCGTCGAGGCAAGAATCGTCAATTCATGTATACAGGAGAAAATAGTGGTCGAAAGGCTGGAGAATACAGGAAGATGTTTGAAAAACCAAGGACTTTCCGTCCCAAGACGGATGTCCCTGAAGACAAATGGGTGAAACCCATTAACTTCAGAGGTAAACGTCCAGAATGGCATATTCAAGGCGATGGAACCAATGCTGAAGGTTCTTGGACTGATAGTGGATCTAAAAGAAAAGATTACATATCTCCAAACTACAAAGGAAAGAACCCCATGACTCGAACGCAATGGAGGCGTTACCAAAGAAGCCACAAGAATGGACAAGAGGGTTCAAAAATGGTGCAGGCAGGATTTTCTCACTATCAGTTAAAACCCTTTCATAGGAAGTTGACTGAGGAGCAGGCTAAAATAGCAAATGAAAGATTAGCTGCTGGGATGATCCTAGGGAAGAAATTGATCAAAGAATTGGTCGACGACGATGCTCCGATCCCCAATACAGAAAAAGAGCCTGAGTATTCTCCATTGTCAGACGAAGAAGTCGATGATAACTTTGACATAGAGTCAGATGAATTGCTAATTGACTGTGGGATTGTTTCTGTACTCCCGGCTGAGTTCGACAGAATCTCTGAGGTATCTGAGAATGAAGATGATTTTCTTCCTGACGAGAATGTGGAAGAAACACCTGTTTGTTACTATGTGATAGGAAAAGGAGTGGTAGAAGAGCAAAAGGCTGTGTTTGAGAGGCCAGGTCGAGGAATGATGTATCATTTGAAGCCTTTATTCATAAGGGCGAAAGTGGATGGTGTTCCAATAAACAAAGTGTTTGTCGATGGTGGGGCTGCTGTAAACTTAATGCCCTATTCTTCACTTCAGAAAGTGGGAAAGACTGACAAAGACTTAAGACCACATAATATGGTACTGTCTAATTATGAGGGTAAGACAAGTGGAATACTTGGAGTAATTCAAGTAAAACTAGCTGTTGGTTCGTCTGTCAGGTCAACCGTCTTCATGGTGATTGCATCGCAGGCAAATTTTAAACTACTGTTGGGTCGAGAATGGATCCATGGTATTGGGGCAGTTCCTTCCACCTTACATCAGCGTGTGGCCATTTGGAGGTCAGATGGTATAGTGGAGAATATTGAAGCTGACCAAAGTTATTACAAAACTGAAAGTGGTCGCAGACACTTCGACCAGCATTTGGCAAATGTAGCTCCTTGCTACAAAGCAGAAGATGTATATCCTTCTGATGAAAGTGTGTCTAAGTATCTGAACTTAGACCCAAATTATGGTTTCATTTGGAATAAAGAAGATCCTAATGAACCATTGAACCATGAAAGTCCTCCAGAGCAGAGGACAACAATCAAAGACGATGACCACTGAGTCAGAATACATGGCTCGAATAACGGCCTATTTGGCCGAAAACAAAGAAAAAGCGGCTTTAGAAGCCGAACTAGAGAAAAATATGACGATTGAGGCCATGATAGTAAAAAATGAAAACGATCAAGAAGTCGATCAACAAGTCGAACGACTTGACGGGATATACGATGACGAACCTTTAGGTTTCGAAATGGATCCATCAGGATCGGTAAAAAGGATGCAAGCTCAAGATCCTCTTGAGGAAATTGACTTAGGTGATGGAGTCATTAAAAGGCCTACTTATGTAAGTACAAGGCTTACAAGTGACCTAAAGACCAAGTTGATTCGACTTTTGAAAGAATACAAAGATTGTTTTGCATGGGATTACAATGAAATGCCTGGTTTAAGTCGACAGGTGGTGGAGCATCGACTACCATTAAACCCAGAGAAGAAACCTATCAAGCAGCTTCCTAGAAGATTTGCGCCAGAGGTTATGGAAAAAATCAAAATAGAAATTGAAAGATTGCTGAAAAGCAAGTTTATTCGAACTGCGAGGTATGTCGAATGGTTAGCTAATATAGTGCCTGTCATAAAGAAAAATGGTAGCCTTCGTGTATGCATAGATTTCAGAGATTTAAATAAGGCTACTCCTAAAGATGAATATCCCATGCCAGTTGCTGAAATGTTAGTCGACTCTGCAGCCGGATTTGAATATCTCAGTTTATTGGATGGATATTCAGGCTATAACCAAATTTTTATAGCTGACGAAGATGTACCTAAGACGGCGTTTCGATGCCCAGGTGCTTTAGGAACTTATGAATGGGTGGTAATGCCTTTTGGTTTAAAAAATGCTGGAGCTACATACCAACGAGCCGTGAATTCCATGTTTCATGATTTTATTGACAAGTTTATGCAGGTTTATATTGATGATATTGTAATAAAATCTAACTCTGAAAATGGTCACTTAGACCATCTTCGACAATCTTTTGAACGTATGAGGAAATATGGACTCAAAATGAACCCTTTAAAGTGTGCTTTTGGTGTACATGCAGGGAATTTCCTAGGCTTCGTGGTTCACAAGAAAGGCATTGAGATAAACCAAAACAAGATGAAAGCAATCTTAGAGCTAAAGGCGCCAGAAACAAAGAAATGAACTTCAAGTCTTCCACCATGATGTTATTTTTATTATGGTTGCGCGGACGAAAGTTGCCTACCAAAAGTTGGTGCCAAATTTTGATAACTCTGGCACAAAAGGGGTCATTGTCCATGAGATCCCTTAACATATTAGAAGTGTTCATGTCGAAGGTGTTGTCGACAAACGTTGCACCGGTATTGCTGCATTTCAACAAATCAGAGATTGTTGAAGGAGTGATGATGACATGAGCCCCTCGAATGGTGGAGGTTATAGTAGTCCTCCCTTCTGGATCTATGCGCAAAGATGCAAATCTCCAGAACTCAATCAGCATGCAGGGATAGATGTTTCCATCTAGAATTTCAGGATAAAATGCAAGCCCCTGGCTAGCATAGAGGGCACGAGCATTGATATGATTCGCATCCAACTCTTCTGCAGAAAGCTTAAATTCCTTCTTAATGCAGGATCTTATGTTGGCATTTGTTAAAGGTTTTGCCATAGTTTGAAAAGATTGAAAAGATGAAAGAGTTTAAGGTGTTGTGCATAAAGAGATGTAAAAAAGAAGTGGAAGGAATGAGGCTATATATAGAGAATGTGTAGTTACTTCAGCAAGACAAACGTGGGAGAAGGAAGTTAGAAGATCAAAAATCGTATTAAATATCTTGGAAACTGACACAAGCAAGCTGGGAGCAGTTAATAGCCCATTACCTAGCGTTTAGGTAATAATTAGTGCCTGGGAAAATGAAACGTAATCATGGCGTAATGGGAATTAACAAAAGTCGAAACCCAAGAAAGAACTGAAACGACATCTTTCTCTTTCCTAAAGTCAGTCGAAAGAAGTCGCTTGGAGGGGCAATTTGTTACCCTAGGATTTCGACTTACTAAATAAATGGGCAACTAAGGCCCAAAATTGGCAATTGGGCCTCAATTTGGTAAAAAAAAAGGCCCTAAATTGGTAATTGGGCCTCACGTTAATATCTACATTACCAGGTGGGTCAAAGCGAGTCGACCAAATAACGCTTCGTAGTCGAAGCTGTTCGACTAGAAAGATGATCAGAGGCTTCAGCGTTCGACCAGACCAAAGGATGCGAAGACTTAAGGATTTTTGGCTGCAGAAACTGAAGTGGAAGTCGAGAGGCAATAGAAGTTAAGGAGCAGTTCCAGGCAGTTTTTCTGGCACTTCTCACAGGACGCGTGGAAGTCTCACAATTGAAGATCTTGCATATCGAAGACACGTGTTGACTGATAGCCAGTCGACCGTTAGTAGTAGTTATTTTATTTTTCTATTTAAGCAAGTTTCATAGGAATAGTTAAGGGTCCGCATTTTCTACATAAACACAAATAAACTCAAATCTCTGCGCAATGAGTAACGAGTGCAACTTTGGAATGTACGTATGCGTACCAGTTTAATTAAATGCAATCATTTTACACTACATTTTATCTTTCAGTGCACATTTACTGTCTTTCTTTTTTATTGCTTTGATTTACTTTAAAGCCTTTAATTTCAGTGCTTACTTTTACGTTAAAGTCACTATTTTACATTTAATACAAATCAGATACACATAACATAACAAAATAAAGCAATCAGTCCTGGAGTATTCTAGTTGACTCCGCAAAGTAACCTTTAAAACGGAAACTAGCGCTTGTTTACCATTTTTCTGGGTAAACAGTTGGACATGTGATTTCATACACAAGGGGGGGGGGGTTAAATTATGGAGGTTTAAAATCGTTGATTTAAAACAAAATCATTTTCAAAACTAGAGTTTGAAAACATTAAGTGGAAAATAATAGAGATAGGGGAAGATAAATGACACCAGAGAATAAAGGTCCAGTCTAATAAAGTGACATACTTCTCTCCCCAAAAATTGATCTTAAGAGTATCCATTATTTCTTAAGAGATTTTAGATGGTTAAGTCAATGAATCCCCTTATACAAGGAAATGAAATTTTTCAGAAAAACTTCTAACCAAACAACGAACAGAGCTTGAAACGGTTAGTCTCCAAACTAAACAACGAACATGCTTGAAACAGTTAGTCCTAAAAAAACAATGAACATGCTTTAAGTGATTAGTCTTCACACCAAATAGAGATTTTCACATGATGATCTTGAATCAAGGAGGAGTTTTGAGTTATGTATACTTTGAACTAAATTGGGGTTTTATACAAGTTGATCACAAATCGAACCGAGATTTATACCAGTATGATCTCAAACCTACTGTGTTTTTACACTGGGCTTAACTCATAAGCGAAGAGAGGTTTTACCACTAGGGTGATCTCAAACCAACAAAGCTTTTAACTGGACTAAGATCAAGAACACTTGTGGATATTTTCACTGGATAGTCTTTATGAACCAAAAGAGAACTTTTTCAATGGTTGAGCTCACGAACCAACAAAAAACAAGAATGATTAGAGAGGTGATGAGGGAAATGAAAAATGACGTTTTTCAAGTTTTCTAGATGTTTTGAAATGATAGAGAAGCTCTATATTTATAGGCCAATAAATGGTGTAGATTTGGAAAAATCCATGGCCAAATAAATGACCTAATCAATTAGGAAATGCCTATAATCGATTGTGGTAGCCCAAAATGGACGGTTTAAATATAGAATCATCACCAATCTTTAAGAGACTATCATAATCTATTAAAGACTTGATTCCTTGTCATTTTTCATTAAATTTATCTATTTAGGATTCTTCAATGTAATATCTATATTTACTAGCTCTTATTATGCAGAGAATGCAAGATGCACAAGCTCACCATCTTCTGCTACTTCATTATCTTGGATGATTTGTTAATCTTGTAGGAAGATTTCTTTGTCTACGAAATCTTCATATTTTAATTTGAGAAAATGCCTTATTGTTGCTGCTTGACTCTTCTTACATTAATCTAAATGAGTCATTCTCCATTTTTTTGCACCAGAAACATTCCTTCATCTCATCATTTACCATATCTCCAATAATCACCATTTGCTTGTTAAGAGGATCGTAGAGTTTGTAGCCACCAGTTGGATGATACCCCACAAATATCATTTCATCCTCTTTATCATCTATATTCGTCTTAATTTAATATGGAGCATGCGTATATGTAATCAAACTAAGCATTTTCAAATGAATGACATTAGACTTGTTTTATAACCAGAACTCCTCAAGTGTGATGCCTTTCAATCTATTTGTTAGAAGTTTGTTCAAGAAATAGATGACAATGAAAATGATCTCTTCCCACAACTATTTTAGCAAATGTATGCTCTTGAGCAAACTTTTTACCGTGTTCATAATTGTTTTGTTCTTTCTCTCTCTATCTCCATTTTTTTGATGTGTGTAGGATGGCACTACATGATTGACTATCCATTCTTTATCACACATTGCAGGAAACACATTTGAAAAGTATTCACTTCCACCATAAGTCTTTAGTGTCTTGAACTTGTTCCGACTTTGTCTTTCCTCTATGGACTTCAATTTTTTGAATACTTCTAGTACTTCATTTTTCTTCTTTATTGAGTAACTCCAAAGTTTTGTACTAAATTAATTAATGTAAAAAAGTATTTGTTAACTCCATTTGAGTGCACTTTGACTAGCACAGTGGTAACTCCATTATGTGAATTATGTAAGTCTCAAATATGTGAATTCACAATTTGCATTGAGAAAAGGACAAATAAGTTATCACACCATGTGCATGGTTGTACTATCCTAGGGAACATAAAGGAATATGATTTATTATTTAAGCTAACATTTAATGGACGAAAAGGGTTGTACAAATTACTAAAGGATATGCTATATAAGGAAAAATAAACCATTTCTCTAAGGGACAAATTCTGAAAATTTGGATGTGCTACCTTACACGCCTTAACCCATTCCATTCCTACTACAAAGTTGGAGCTGGTAGTCAGTACACCAAAGGTCATCTGTATTTGGAATATCGCTCTTGATTGTATTAATCTAATATGTTTACATTTTTATTACTTTATATTTTTAAAATATATAATTAAGTTTTTAGATATTTCCAAGCTCACCATGATCTAAAATGGTTATGTTGGAACATGTGAAGTTCAATAATATTGTAGTCTTCTTTATGTGCGGGGTATTTGTATATCTAGTTCTTATGTTATTATTTTTATATGTTCAATTTGAAGCCTGAACCAACTTAGGATTAAATACTAGTTTATTAAATTGTAGTGATGCTTAGTAAAAAGATCTCAAGAATTTAATTAATTAAATAGCTAGTACACATATATCATGCTCACTTAATAGAGAAGTTTTACTTAAAATGTAATAGATTTAAAAAATGCTTAGATATACGGGAATATTAATGAACTGTTTCATATTCTTTTGCTTAATAAACACTATAATATTTAGTCATAATCACATATGTCATGTCACCAAACTACATCTCATATAATTGATGAATCATTGGATAGATAATATTCCAACCTACTAGCTAAACTGAATCTGTACTCTTTATAAACTGAATCTGTACTCTTTATTTATTTTTGCACAACCCTGATACATGCTACATTGCTACTATTTTGTTACCTTTTTGCTCATGAGTTACTTCCTATTTTGAGTGTTTAATGAAATTTACTGAAAAAAGCCTCATGGGATTGATATATTTTTTATCACCTTCTACTTATTGGATTTTGTATACTTGCATAAATTTTAAAGAAATGCCCACATACATCATACTACACCTTCTTAAAAGTGATCACAGACTTGATTCATGTATCATTGCGGAAAATACTTCTATCTTGTTTGGATTGGACACATTTTTTACACGCTTTAGTTGGTATTTGAATTGTAGGTAACTCTAACACCGTGAATTTTTTTTTTTTTTTGCATAAGGTCAAGATCCTTGAAGTTGACGTGTCTAAACATGTAATGCCAAATCCCTTCTTCTCTACTTGCTATTGTGGCAAGGCATTTGTCATTCATCACATCAAATTCAATCTTGAAGGTTTTATTCTTTGACATATGAGCCTTTAATATTATTTATCTCAATGTAACATGCACTATCATCATCATCTTGTCTTCTATGTAAATCTCGCAATTCATATCAATCAATTGACCAATTCTTAGAAAATTCCACTTTATACTTTTAATATACAATACTTATGAGATTAGGTATTTTTTACTGTGGACCGTCCTTTCGGGCCATACCCCTCCGTGGGTGGGATACGTGAACTGACTCTTTTTTGTCGATCGGACGCTTTCGCGTCACTTTTGAAAAAGTTTACAGAGTCGCCACCGACCTTTTATTTTATCCAATGAAGGAAAGGTTTATAAAAGAAACAGAAAAAAGACCTTTGAGAGATTCTGGGTAAGGGGGTAGGTTATACAAAGGGAAGGTGTTAGCACCCTTTGTATCCATGGTTATCCATGGGCTCTTTAGTTTGCTTAGCTCATTTGCTTTACTTTTCAATTGATTCGGAATGCTTTACCTGTGTTTTTGAAATACCTTTGCAAATAGAATTTGTAATGATCCTTGTGCGGATATATACAAATGCTTGTTTATCTTTCGAAAGATGTTTTGAAAAGATCGTTAATTTTGTAATGATCCGTGTTTGGATGTATACAAAATATTGTCTTTTGGAAAATTCGTTTTAAAAACAACAGTGTATGAGAATTTTGTTTGTTTTGATTTTGAGCAAGCAAACTAGGAGGTCTACCCTGAGTTAGGAGGTCTTTATCCTTGTTCCCTTTAAAAATCTATCCATTCGTCGGATATAAACAAAAGGTTCGATTTTGTACTCGAAACAGTAGAAATGTAACTTTGATTTTGAAAAGAGTGAAAAGGGGTTACCCTAGGAGGTGCAAATGTGATTGTGATTGAATTCAGATATGTATCTTTGAAGTTAGTGATCTGACGGTTCAATTTTATCTTTGACATACACGCAGTTTATATGGGTGCTGGAAATTAAAATGCGGAAATGTAAAGTGCAGAAAGTAAATCTACGCTATTACATCGATTGTGCGGGAAATGTAAACTAGCCTATTTACATGAATTTGACATCCTATACATTTATCTAGGAATTTTAAATTGCAAGAAATAAAAGGCATATTTTTGTATTTTTGTGATTTATTTTAAATATAATTAATGCATTATTAATTAATTTAAAATAAAGAAAAGATGGAAATATGATTAAACCTAGCAAATAAGTTTAAAAATATGTACAAAATGTTTGTTAATTGATTTTAGAACAAAACTAATTTTTTTGGAATTTTTGAAATTTGTTTTTGGATATTTTAAGTTAATCAAAACATAATTATGCAAATAATTACACAAATAATTAAAACTTAAAGAGAAAATTATCCTAAATATGTACAAAATTAGTTTATGATATATAAACAATATTTAACACAAAGAACAATTTTTTTTATGATTTTTTGACTAATTAAAATAATTAATAAGCAAATATACAAATACATACTAATTAATTATGAAAAATATTGAAATTTTGAAGAAAAATAAAATATTTTTGTTTCATAAAATAATATATTATTTTAGAAGTTTAAAATATTTTTTGTGGAATTTTTGGAAGTTTTTAACTATTTTTAATTAATTTATCAAAGAAACTAAAATAAAAATAGAAAATAAAATTAAAAATATAAGGATACTGATCTGGTGTGGACAATTAATGAAGGAGCATGGTGAGCTTGCATGTGTGAGGCGTTGGATTGGCTTTGAGATTGATCCAAGGGCACAGATTTGTAGGTGCATGGTATGATGGTGTACACTGAATCCAAGGGGATTCAAAGTCTTTGCAGGGGCCCACGCTGGATTGACCAGCGAATAAGATTTGAGGGAAGGGCCACCTTGGCGCGCTGAAAAGTCAGACGAACCACGCTTGGACGCGTGGTCGTCTTCAACCTCCAGAAGTGAGGTTTTCAGCTTCAAATAGCGGGGGTTTTTAACCTCCCCTATTTGGACGTTAAAATTCCAGTTTTTTAACAACCTATGAACCTGCAAAAAATACGAGTTAGCAATAGAAACAAGTGACCCAGATCCACTAATTAGAGTGTCCTGAATCCAAATATGTCATTTGTTTTAAGGTTTGAAGCTCCTAGCTATGGATACGAAGAAGATGAAGCTTAAACACTCATGGACTCGTTTTAATGGTGGAGCCTGATCCTCACGTTGGAACACTCATGCTAAGGCCCAGATCACACATATAGGTCCCCATAAGGATGTTAGGGTGGTTAGTTTGCAGTGAAATTAGTTGCATATACAAAAACGAAAATAAAACTCATATGTACATGAAGAGCTTTAAGTGCTTTATACGACTCTCATATGTCTATATTTAGAGCTCAATCTTACTCTATAATGTTTGAGGAGATGATTAGAAGTGTTTATTGGTATTGATATTGATTGGAAATTTGAATTTGAAAATTACAAAGTATATGCAAATTTTGAGAATTTTTGTGATATTTCTTGCTATACTCTTGCCCTATTTCGTGTGTCCCTCTCGTCTGTCCTCCTATTGTGGATGTATGATGCTTCTTTTATAGCCCAAAGGCTGCTTGGAAGTGAAGCAAGAAGCCTTGTTGTCTTTGTTGAAAGTTTGATTTTTAAAATATTAAAAATCTTTGAATTGTTGACCAAGCTTGACTCCATTCAATGCTCTTGTCTTGCTCTTCAATTCTTGCAGAAAAAATGAAGATTCCTTGAAGTGAGTCATACTTGGAGGCCAAGCAACCATTATCCATGCATTTTCCTTTTAATTTTAATCTTAAAGTAAGATAAAATTATGCAAAAAATGGCCAATAAAGATGTGGGCTTTGTCTTGGTCGTGGGAGGCCCATAGTAACATGGCAAAGATGTTTGGACCATAAAAACTTGGCATCTTTTGGAAAAAAAACATTTTTGAGCAATGTTGATTTCATGCATTTTCCCAAAATTTAGCCAACTTCAACAAGGTGTAAATCCTTCAATTTTTGTCATATGAAGGAGATCTTGCACTTTTTGGAAACCTCAAAGAGTCCTCTAACCAATGTCTTTGGTCTCATGTCAAAATGATTTTTGGTTCTCCTTGTGTGTCCATTTGAAAAAAGTGTCTTTTTGTTGACTTTGAAAATGACCTGTAATGTCTTTGGCCATATTTTTCAAATGGTGAATGCTATGACCATGGGATCAATTGCATTTGAAAGATAATTGAATTTCCTTCAAAATGAGCTTTGGTTGACATTTTTTGGATGAAGGATGAGAGAGTTATGATCAGTCAAAGTTGAGTTGACTTTTCAGGCAAAAACCCTAATTTTGAATCTTAGGGTTTTGTTGATTTTTGATCTTTCCTTGATGAATTGTGATCATCCAATGATCAAATGTTGAATCCTTTGACAAAATATGGACTTTGACAAAAAATTTCATTTTTGACTGTCAGTTGACTTTTTTGGTCAAACGGGTCGTCTGTTGACTGTTTGAGCTGCTGACGGTGCGTCTGAGTGAATTGAAGTTTGAAAATTTGTATGATGGTACTTTGAGATGTATGGATGTATATGAAATCCATTTGAGCTCTCAAAACTTGTTGCTCCTGTTAAAACAAGAAAAACCCTGATTAGGGACTGTCTGTATAGGAGGCAGTTAAGCGTACCTGATTTTTGTGCAGTGTTGAGTTTCTGCTAATCATGTGATATTCAGAAGACTTCTAACACAAAAATCTTGGAAATTTGAATTGTGAATGATTGATTTGATTGATTGTACAAATCACTGTGAATTGTACTGTCTGCAGTTTGTCTGTCAACCGACTGTTCGTGTACTGAAGCAGCAGTTAAAGTGAAAAATCAACCGTCAAAGTTAATTTTCTTTTTTTTTTTTTTTTTTTGTTGTTATTTTTGTTTTTGTTTGGTGTGAAGCATGAAAATTTATTTACATGACTTGTTAGAAAACAGAAACATAATAAATAACTGATATTTACGGTATGCGGGCAAAATTACCGATAATAACCTGAAAATTGTTAAATGCACAGAAATAGAAATATTTGACTGGCAGAAACACACAAAATATTATCTTAGTAATTAAGCAATATTATGACAAATAGTACAACATTTAATACTGACAGTATAAATATTACATACTATTGAACAGTACGATGAATAGACGGTACGTTTAAGAAAATAAGAAACACGGCAAACTTTAAAAATGACGGTTGATGAACCATGCTATGATCAATAACATGTAGAGGATTGGGAATGCAACCATTGCAGGTCCACACTTCTCAGGACTGTGTAGGCAGAAGAAAGTCATGATCACCGTAGCAATGGTGATGACTGTAAGAAACAGTGTCTCTATCCATTTTGCCATTCTTGCTAGGAAAGAAGAAAGAAAATGGATGATGAAGTAGAAATTTGAAAGATGATTTAGAATTTGATGTGAGATTTGTGGGAAGAATGAGAGGTATTTATAGAATGGAAAGATGATAGAGACGTTGGGGAATGATGTGATTCCGTACAAAAGGAAATTTGAGTGGTAGTGAGATTTGAAAGAAAGTGTAAGGTATTGTTGGGAAAAGAGAGATGGATAGAATAAAGTTGAGATTTGAATTTGAAAGGATAGATTTGAAAAGATTTTGAAAATAATGGAATATAGCACAAAAGTTAGTGGGAAAACAAAAACAATTGTTACCAGTACAGTGTGAGTTTCCTGCTTTTGCGCCTGCAAAAAGATTTAACCCTGCATGAACTGTGTTAGTACTATTTATCTGTAAAATAAATAAATAGTATTTGTGAAGTAAAGAACAGTATTTGGCGTTTGCGTAAGAATAAATTCCACTGTAAGCCAAGTTACTGTGTAAGAAAAATTCTGAAAACCAAGTTCTTCATATGTCAGGATATTTTGAAAAAATCCATGTTTATATGAGACTCTTAATTTTCATATTGAAACTTTCCTGAAAAAAGAAGTGGGCAAATTTTGGGGTATAACAGTTGCCCCTATTCAATCTTCTTAAACCTGAAGAGATTGTCTGAAATCTGAGGGTAGAAGATGATTGAATAAATAGATGCCCTGAAAATTTGCACTTACCTTGATCAGCAGAGATGTTGGAAGTTGCATTTGAATGTTGTCTGTGAAATGTTGTTGGCAGATTGAAACATTACCTGAGATGGGCTTTCGGATGCCACCTGGACAATGTGTTGATGGTTTGTTCATCAGAATGAATCTGTTGATTATATCTTGATGAAGGATTTGAAAGTTGATCATTGTGGAACCGTTTGAGGTATCACTTTAGATCTGCAATGTTAGATCGTTCTGGAACCGTCTGGGGTTTCGCCTTAGATCTGCAATGTTAGATCGTTCTGGAACCGTCTGAGGTTTCGCCTTAGATCTGCAATGTTAGATCGTTCTGGAACCGTCTGAGGTTTCGCCTTAGATCTGTAATGCTAGATCGTTCTGGAACCGTCTGAGGTTTCGCCTTAGACTAGCAATGTTAGATGATAAATGAGTTGAGAATGAGAGTTCTTCAGAGTGAATCTTTGGTTTGATTGTATCTGAAAGGACTGCTTGTCTGAATAAGTTTCAGGATGAACACTGCATGTGAGTGAGAACATCTTTGCTGAAGACATCTGTCTACCTGAAAAATCAAGTTAATAATATGCGATGTCTATGATGCATGTATGATATGAGATCCTCGAGCTAGAGGAGAAATATGCAAGTTATGTTGTGTATGAATATGCGTATGATGCATGATTGTGAATGTGAATATGAGTGTGAATGTGATGCATGGTTTATGCAGCTTAGAGCGTGTCAAGCTCCTGATTGGGAAAATAAATCCCAGCTTAGTCGTCAAGAAATGAAGGCATTGTGATTGGGAAAATAAATCCCTGCTAGCCATTTGGAAGTGAAGGCATCGTGGTTGTTGATGATCTTCTGTCTCGCTTGAGTACCCTGGGTTGGGGAAATTCTTTGAGAACCAGGATGTTCTATTGAAGGATCTTTGATTACTGCTCGGGGATGAACAGTAGTTTTGAGAGTTCGGACTGTGACGCCCTTTGGAGTGGGAATGAGGAAGATGCATAATCCTCCGATGCACTATCTGACCAAGTTTGGGTGCGGAGATCACACCTTCTGAAGACAGTAATCTGGAACAACCCTGCTGGGGAATAAGACTTCTTTCGAAAGAAAAATCTTTTTGAGGGATTTGTTGAGGAATGTGTCTCCATTGGGGAAACTTCCTTCTGATGCTGGTTTAGGATAATGTCCAAATAATTGGGACATGTCCGGAATGCTATTCCTGTTTTTCCTGGTAAACATCAATCATATTCAAATGCATATGTTCATTCAAAATATCATTGGGATGCTCGCGTATTCAAAACAGAAAAAATGAAAATGTTAGTTATAAGCTGCATTGATTTTTGAAAAGGTGCCGTGATAGGCGGATTAGTATAGGGAGACAACAATCCTAGAAGTAGGAAATTGTCAGAAAGTTTTGAAAAGTATTTATGAAAAGAAATAGCTATGTGAGAACGATCCAGTCAAGTTTCAATTCTGCTATTGCCAATCTGTCTTCGAGCATCTCATCCCTCACTTGTTGGAAGAAAGTGATTGGACTGATCGGTGTCTTTGAGGTGTTGAACCTTGTCGGTGAGTAGGCAGCTGAGCGGGACATAGTTGTATGCTTTATTCCCTAATTTTTGCCTAGGCTGCCCTTTCAGGTTTTCAGCCTACCGGGATTGTATTTGTTTTGTCTCTAATTTTTGCCTGGATCGCCCTTTCGGGTTTTCAATCCACCGAGACGCTCATTTTTGCCTAAGTTGCCCTTTCAGGTTTTCAACTTAGCGAGCTGTATTTTTTTTTTTTTTAAGCAAAGTACTTTTTGACTATGTCCGCATTCACAGGGTGTGGGAAATCCTCGCCATCCATGGTGGTAAGCAACATGGCACCGCCGGAGAATATTTTCTTGATTATGAATGGTCCCTCGTAGGTGGGGGTCCATTTGCCTCTGGGATCACCTTGTGGTAAGATGATGCGTTTGATAACCAAGCCACCAGTTTGGTATGCTTGACTTTTGACTTTCTTGTTGAATGCTTTGATCATGCGCTTTTGGTATAGCTGGCCATGACAGATAGCTGCAAGTCTTTTCTCATCGATCAAGTGTATTTGGTCGAATCGAGTTTGAATCCAATCGTCTTCGTCTAGATCGGCTTCTTTCATGATCCTTAAGGAAGGAATCTGGATTTCGATTGGGAGAACTGCTTCCATACCGTAGACTAACGAGAATGGAGTTGCCCCTGTTGAAGTACGCGCAGATGTGCGATAACCATGAAGAGCAAAAGGTAACATCTCATGCCAGTCTTTGTAGGTTACTGTCATCTTTTGTATGATTTTCTTGATGTTTTTGTTGGCGGCTTCGACAGCGCCGTTCATCTTTGGTCGATATGGAGAAGAATTATGATGTTTGATCTGGAACTGCGTGCAGAGTTCAGTAATCATTTTGTTGTTTAGATTCGTGCCATTGTCAGTGATGATCCTTTCGGGGATGCCGTACCGACAAATGAGATTGTGCTTGATAAACCTGGCTACCACATTCTTGGTGACAGAAGCATATGAAGCTGCCTCTACCCACTTTGTGAAGTAGTCAATAGCGACCAGGATAAAGCGATGTCCGTTGGAAGCAGTAGGTTTGATTTCTCCAATCATATCAATACCCCACATTGCGAAAGGCCAAGGAGCCGTCAGAACGTTTAATGGAACTGGAGGTACATGCACTTTGTCGGCATATATCTGGCATTTGTGACAAGTTTTGGAATGATGATGGCAATCTGTCTCCATGGTAGACCAGTAGTAACCTGCTCTCAAGATCTTTTTAGCCATTGTATGTCCGTTGGAATGAGTACCGAAGGTACCATTGTGTATGTCTTCCATGATTTGTTCTGCTTCCTTCTTGTTTACGCAACGAAGTAAAGTCGAGTCATGGTTGCGCTTGTACAAAGTTCCATTGCTTAGGAAGAATTTGGAGGCAAATCTCCTTAGAAACTTTCTGTCGTTAATAGATGCCCCTTCAGGGTACTCCTGGGTTTCGAGATACCTTTGTATTTCATGGAACCATGGTTTGTCTTCCATTTGTTCGGTATCGATCTCATTGCAATAGGCTGGTTCGTCTTGCCTGTAAATGGTGATCATAGGAGCTTCGTCGTCCCAATTGACTTTGAACATGGATGACATGGTAGCTAAGGCATCAGCTAGTTGATTTTCTTCGCGTGGGATGTGTTCGAAAGTGATCTCCTCGAAGTAAGGAATCAAACTCAACACATGTTCTTTGTATGGAATTAGATTTGGGTGCTTTGTGTCCCATTCCCCTTTGACTTGGTAGATTACCAAGGCCGAGTCTCCGTAGACTTCAAGGAATTTGATTTTTAGATCAATTGCAGCTTTGAGACCCAGAATGCATGCTTCGTATTCGGCTATATTGTTGGTGCAATTGAAACACAATCTGGCGGTGAAGGGTGTATGACCTCCTGTGGGGGAAATGATCACAGCTCCGATGCCATTGCCGAGCGCATTAGAAGCTCCGTCAAAAACCATAGTCCATCGGGATCCTGGTTGTTTGTAGTCATTGACTAGCATAATGTCTTCGTCTGGGAAGTCAAAGTTCAATGCCTGATAATCATCTACTGCTTGATGAGCTAAATGATCAGCTACCACACTTCCTTTGATTGCTTTTTGCGAAGTGTATTGAATGTCATATTCTGTTAGGATCATTTGCCATCTTGCAATCCTTCCAGAGAGAGCAGGTTTTTCGAACACGTATTTGATTGGATCCATCTTGGAGATCAGGAAAGTGGTGTGATTTAGCATATACTGTCTTAGTCGGCGAGCCGCCCATGCTAAGGCACAGCAAGTTTTTTCGAGTAGTGAGTATCTTGTTTCACAATCGGTAAACTTTTTGCTAAGATAGTAGATTGCGTGCTCCTTTCGACCGGAATCGTCATGTTGTCCGAGTACACACCCCATTGAATCTTCTAACACAGTTAGGTACATTATCAGAGGTCTGCCTTCCACAGGAGGTAACAAGATTGGCGGTTTTTGAAGGTATTCTTTGATTTTATCAAAGGCTAACTGGCATTTGTCATTCCATCTTTCCACTTGATCTTTCTTCAGTAATTTGAAGATTGGCACACAAGTAGGAGTCATATGGGCAATGAATCTGGCTATGTAGTTTAGACGTCCCAAGAATCCTCTGACTTGTTTCTCGGTACGGGGTATAGGCATTTCTCGAATGGCTTTGACCTTGGCAGGATCAACCTCAATACCTTTACTGCTGACGATGAAACCTAAGAGTTTACCGGATCTTACTCCAAAGGTACACTTGTTCGGGTTCAGTCGCAATCTGTATTTCTTGAGTCTGTCAAACAGCTTGTGTAAATGACTCAAATGTTCTTCTTCGGTGTTGGATTTTGCGATCATGTCATCGACATACACCTCTATTTCCTGATGAATCATATCATGAAATAGTGTTACCATTGCTCGTTGGTAGGTAGCTCCAGCATTTTTTAGACCAAAGGGCATTACTTTGTAACAAAAGGTTCCCCAGGGAGTTGTGAAGGTTGTTTTTTCCATGTCTTCGGGTGCCATCTTGATTTGATTGTACCCTGAGAATCCGTCCATAAAGGAGAATACCTTGCATTGTGCGGTATTGTCAACTAGTACATCGATGTGCGGTAAAGGGAAATCATCTTTAGGGCTTGCCCGGTTCAGATCTCTGTAGTCTACACACATTCTGACTTTCCCGTCTTTTTTGGGTACAGGCACGATGTTAGCTATCCAAGGAGGATAACTTACAACTTTTAGGAATCCGGCATTGAATTGTTTTTCAACCTCGTCTTTGATCTTTTTTGACATATCAGGCTTACTCCTTCGCAGTCTCTGTTTGACCGGAGTGCTTCCTTCTTTGATTGGCAGGCGATGAACTACAATGTCCGTGTCAAGGCCAGGCATATCTTGATAAGACCAGGCGAATATCTCGGCGTAGTCTTGCAACAATTGAATCAGTCTTTGCTTGACACTGTTTTCTAAGTCAGCCCCAATTCTGACCTCTTTCTTTTCTTCGTCACTGCCCAAGTTGATGACCTCAATCGGCTCCTCATGAGGCTGTATGGCTTTTTCTTCTTGTTCTAGAAGTCTTGCAATTTCTCTTGGCACTTCACAATCTTCCTCACTTTCGTCCTCAGTTTGGTAGATCGGATTTTCAAAGTCATGACGGGCAATAGCAGAGTCGTTATTGACTGGATCCAGCGTGTATGTGAATCTGCATGGTAGATATGTGAGTGTGTATGAAGAGAAAAACATAGCTATTTGAAAGCGAATAAAGAAAGAAAAAGGATCACAAAATTTTGAACATGCAAGCATCCCATGATTTTATTGAATGCACATAATCATGATATGACAAACCCTTTTTATAGAAGGACCGTTGTGCTAAGGCACACGGCTTTCAAGCTCATGGTTCGATTGTTCAGGAACCACTTTTATCTTTGCACAATATACACAAAGAAAACAGGAAATGGCATTTACTCCTGATCAAAGGAGATCACATCCTCTGCTTTCCAGTTGTTCAATCCACCGTTGTTAGCAGGGAGCACCCAGCTGTTCCAGTTGCAGTTGTTCTTTTCGTCTTCCGTAGCATTGATTCCGCTAGTGGGAAAATGCGTAGGTAATTCCTCAGGATAAGTTGGATGATTTGTTGGATATGAGAATCCAGGTGGAGGTCCCTCTATTGGCTGAGCGAGATGCTCGATAAGGCCGTCCCATGCAGTAGGAATGATGTTTTGAATAGAGACTTGTGCATCCTGATAAGGAGTGTACTGTGACAGAAAATAACCTTCGTTGTTTGGCATCTTCCTGGCTTCTTCAAGAGCGAAGTTGTCGTCGTACTGTTCGTCCCATCCAGTCGGGACAATGTCTTTGATGGGAGTTGAAAAGCTCGGAGGAGCGGAATATTTCACCATATAGTCGTATTTGCCGCTGGGTTCTCCTAGCGTGTCCCATACTTCTTTGGGTGGATTTTGATATTGCTGAGTGACGGGACTTGTGATACTTCCGTCATTTTGATTACCCTCTTCTGTTGGAGTAAGATCTTCCAGAGCAATGTAAGAATTCTGAGGTGTGATATACTGGTAGTTGTAACCGTCATTTGGTCCTCCCACAGCATCCCACATTCCCATGGTAATGGGTGGAATTTCGTCTGGATATGGCTGAATGATGTGGTTCAAGTATGTCCCTTCATCATCAATGGCGTTTACTTCTTGGCTGGCGAAGTGTGATATTAACCCTTCAGAGCGAGGATTTTGATCATTCTTTTGATTTTCACCATTATAGCCCAGACCTAGCTTGTCGGACTTGTAGGGTATATCAGGGAGTTGTCCCCATACTGTGCGATCACCCTGTTCAATCATGGCTTTGGCATCTTTGAGAGAAGCCATAGTTGTAGCTGGAGTAGCAGGAATATGCTTGGTGGTAGAGATATCTGGAGATACAACCTCAAAAGCTTGATACGGAGTTTCGATGGATTCGCCCTCCATCTCAACATACTTGTCGTTGCTCAAGTGACTGACCATATATTCTTCTTCGCCATAGACTGTGACAACCTTTCCTTTTACTGGGTATTTTAACTTCTGATGCAGGGTAGAAGTTACAGCGTTTGCCCCATGTATCCAAGGGCGTCCTAGTAAACAGGAGTATGTTGGAAGAACGTCTATTACGGAAAAGATAACATCGAAAGTTTGAGAGCCCACTCTGATTGGGAGCTTAACTTCTCCGTACACCGTTCTTGTTGACCCATCGAAGGCTCTTACAACCACATCACTTGGTTGTAGCACAACTCCTTTGAAGTCAAGTTTTTCCAGTATTACCTTTGGTAACACGTTTAGAGAGGAACCATTGTCTATTAGCACATGAGACAGAGTGGTGCCGTTGCATTCGATAGAGATGTGCAGGGCCTTGTTGTGATTTCTTCCAGCAGGAGTTAGATCCACATCAGAGAAACCAAGACCGTTGGGCACTGTAAGACTGGCGACACAATTCTCAAATTGGTCGATTGGGATTTCTTGAGGCACATGCGCAGCTTGAAGGAACTTCATCAGAGCTTTAGCATGAGCTTCTGAATACTTTAGCAGAGATAGCATTGAGATTTTTGAAGCAGTATGCCCCAGTTGTTCGACGATATTGTAATCACTTTTGCAGATGATTTTCAATATTTCGTCCATTTCTTGCTTTGATGGATCCTCAGCAGTGATCTCTACCGGATTTTGAACTGGTTCGATCAGTGGCTCTTTGCCTCGAGTGTTGATATCTGGAATAGGAATTGGAACCTGGATTGGACTAGCAGCAATATTTGGAGAAATTTCTGGTGAAAAGATTCTTCCACTTCTCGTGATCTTGCTAGTGCCTGCAATGTTACTTACAGCTGAAGTAGTTAGTGTTGCGTCCTCTTTAGTCGAGGGATCCTGCTTAACTCCATGAATGTAAACATTAGTGTCATATCCCCATGGGACAGCTTTGTCTGAGGAGTATGGAAATGGAGTTGGTCTAGCAATGACCACTGATGCCACTTTGAGTGTAGCAGAAAGTTTGAATGGAGCCTTGGTAGAGATTCTGAATGGTAAGCTGGAGATCACTGAGACGTCTTCCATTCTTATCCCGTTGGCAAAGACTTTGCCCAACATGTCCATAGAAGGGAGCCTCTCAAACATAATGATACGGCGATCCATGTATTTTTGAATTCCCATCTTTAGATTTTCACAACCATTGGGTTGGCGTGAGCAATAAAAGCAGTCGGGATCACAACCTGGAAAGTAACCAGCTTGGATGAACTTTCTTTTGACTTCGAGGAGTGGAATTGATACTTCGTTCACATCATAAATGTAAACTGTGTCTATGATAGCATTAACAGTTTTGTCATGCTTTGGCATAGGTGCTGTGATGACATTTGGAGTTTCTGGAGGATCGAACTCAATTTCTCCAGCATCTATCATGTCTTGGATTTTGTTTTTCAGGGCCCAGCAGTGATCTGCGTCATGTCCTGGACAGTTTGAATGATAGGCACATGTTGCATCAGGGCGATAATTCAGAGAAGAAGTATTGACATTCTTCGGAGGACCCCTTAATGTGATCAGATCCGCTTTAAGCAAGTGCTGCAATGCCTGAGAGATTGGCATGTTGATTTTGGTGAAAGTTCTTCTTGGTGCATCTGGTCGATGCGTATATTTTGGCTGTTGATCTTTTTGAGGTGCAGATGCGGAGATCATAACTGCCCCTACAGATTGATGCTGATCACTTTTGTGACTTGTCTGAATTTGCGCTGTATTGACCTCATTTCTGATGGGCCTTTTTGTAGTACCAGAGGAGGATCCTACTTGAATTTTTCCATTTCGAATGCCGCTTTCGACACGTTCTCCGGTTAGTATCAAGTCAGTGAAACCTGATGATGAACTTCCCAGCAAATGGCTATAGAAAGGGCCAGTTAAAGTGCCCATGAACATGTCGACTAGTTCGCGATCAGATAAGGGTGGTTGAACCCTTCCAGCCATATCTCTCCACTTTTGTGCATATTCTTTGAAACTTTCTTTTGGTCCCATAGACATGCCTCGCAATTGAGTACGAGTGGGTGTAAGATCAGCATTGTATTGGTACTGTTTGTAAAAAGCAGCAGCTAATTCTTCCCAAGTATGAACCTTGGTATTTTCTAGCTGGTAGTACCATTCGAGTTGTGTACCTGACAGACTTTCTTGGAAAAAGTGAATCCACAATTTGTTATCTGTTGTATGAGGTTGTATCTTCCTCACATAAGATCTCAAATGTAGTTTTGGACAAGAAACTCCATCATACTTTGCAAAGGTTGGAACTTTGAATTTTGGAGGGATGACAACATCCGACACGAGTCCCAGATCATTGAAATCTAAGCCAGGTATTTTTTGTATTTCCATAGCTTTCATACGATCCTCCAACTGTTGGTATTTGTCATCATCCTGTTCGTCTCCAGAATGATCTTCTTCTTCATTTGAAGAGAGAGAGGGTTTAGCAGAACCCTGGTTGCTTTGATTATCTTCTTGTTCACCATCACCGACTATTTCAGGGATTGGTGGCTTTTTGATCTTTTTGACAGGGATCTTGATCTTCCTTCTCAGGTAACTCAAGCCTGCAGATTCTTTGGGCTTCTTCTTCTTCTTGAGTATCAGGGCTTTCAGCTCTTGTTGCCCCTTTGCCAGTTCCAGAATTGCCACTTGAACTTGGGCATTCTGTACTTCGAGATTCTTGATGCTTGCCTCAGATTCCATCTCTTCTGACTGAAATAAACAGCGAAGAGATGAGAAACCCGTCATGAGAACCTGTTATGAAATGTGTATGACTGGATGCCATGTATGCAATGTGTATGCAATGTATATGAATGCAATGTATGAAATGCAATGTATGAAATGCAATGTGTATGCAATGCATGTGAATGCATGTGTGCAATGTTTTCAAGGATCATAGAGTCTAGATTTGTTAAAGAAGCAACAAACGTTAGTTAATCAATTTATTCTTTTTTCTTTGCCTCATTTGGGCTTACAAGACAGAAAATAAAATAAATGATCTTTCAGGTCTCCCGTGGGCGCTTTTTCTTTGTCCCCAGGAATGCGTTGATTCTTTGTTCTTCTTGAAGCTGTCTGGTGAGCTCGAATAGCCTTCTCTCATAGTCCTGACAGTGTTCTTTGAAGGTGTCTCTTTCCTCTTTGAGTTGAACCCAGGATTTTTGCAACTCTTCCAAGTCAGTTGGCATATCCGGGTGTAGAATAACTTGAGGTTCGTAACCTTCGACTTCTGATTCGATAGTCACAGGTAGAACAGCGGGATAGGGCATCATGAGTTTTTGAGCATGAGTACGCACCCATCTGAGGTAAAGTTCCATAGGAATAGAATTCCATTGCCCCAGAGTTTTGCTTTCTATTCTATAGACACTGTCCCAAGCCTGTATGAATCTTCGTCGGTGTCTGTGAGAATCATTCTCGTAATCAAACACAATGCCACGGATAATCATGTCATGAGGACCGTTGCTTCTTGCATATCCGAATTGGCGTAGAGCTAGAGAGGGATTGTAAGTGATACCTCCTTTAATGCCAAGGAGTGGCACGTTAGGGTATTCTCCACAATGATCAATGATAGTAATGTCTCTTTGAAAGAAGTTGTTCCATCGGATATCTGAATGAGATAAAGACATGATTCTGTAAGACCATTGTGCTCTTTGTTCATTTCTCAGTACTGATCGGGGAAGATGACATGTAAACCACCTAGCCAGCAGTGGTATACAGCACATGAGAGTTCCTCGCTTCTTCGTGGTACGAGTGTGTAGAGAGTGTAGGATGTCTCCCAGCAATGTTGGTACCGGGTTGCGAATTAGGAAAAGGTTGATGATGTGTACACTTATGAACTGGTCGGAATTAGGGAACAAAACCAACCCATAGATCAAAAGAGCCATAACTTCTTCAAAAGCTGGATAACTTTTGTTTTCTAGCAGTAGTCGAGCCTTTTCCAGTAAGAATTTGGCAAGCAAACCCTCAACTCCACTCTTTGTTTCCCAATTGGATTTGATTTCTGACTTTTGCAGATGTAAAGCAGCAGCAATGACTTCAGGTTTTGGTTTTCTTTCTAAACCAGTGAAAGGTAATTGATCTCGGATTGGTAATCCAATTAATTCAGAGAATTCTTCCAAAGTGGGTACCAACTGGTAATCAGGAAATGTGAAGCAATGATGTTCAGGGTCGAAGAACTGGAACAGGACCCGTATCATGTCTTCTTCAAACTTTGAGGTAACCAAATGGAGTAGGTGACCATGCTTTTCAGTGAATTGAGCATTCCTGGGGAATTCTGCTACCAAGACTTTGAGTTCAGATGGCACCGTTGAGATATTGATTCGGATGTAATCTCTGGTGGCGGGAGCCATTACCTGCAAAAACAAAAGTAAACTCTTTGATCCTTGAAATGTGTAGTGAAAAATGATGTGTTTATGATGCAAACATGTGGCACACAAAAACAAATCAAACAATAGCCTTAGGTTTAAAGGCTTGCATGAGGTTGATAGGTGATACCCTCCCCTCTGAAGTTGAGTTGGTTGAAAACCTGTCCTAGAATAGTATTCGGGTTCTATGATCCTTGGAGACAACATCTCAATACGGCGCTCGGACGGCCGATCAAGAATATTCCTCGAGGATAACTAGCTTCGATCAATTTCAAAGCTAGCCACTTAATAGGCCACAAGTCAAGTTCAACTAAAAGGTTCTAAGACAAATTAGTGTTAATGACACTTCGGAAGCCTAATATACTCCTTGATCGCTTTCAAGGGACATCAGTATAAACCAAAGTATCACACTAACGATGACTACCAGATCAACCGTATCGGTACATGCCGTACAGTTTCCTTGGTCTATTGTCATATACTTAAGGTATCTCGAGATTCGGGTTAGAATCTTTCACACAAGCAAAGTACCCAAGCAAACCTGTGAAAAGTAAAGCAATCAGATCAAACAATTGAAAACATCGAAATGATCTATACTCTAAAGGTAACCCCTTTTGAAAACATTTTGAATTTGTAGTCCCCAGCAGAGTCGCCAGTTCTGTGGACCGTCCTTTCGGGCCATACCCCTCCGTGGGTGGGATACGTGAACTGACTCTTTTTTGTCGATCGGACGCTTTCGCGTCACTTTTGAAAAAGTTTACAGAGTCGCCACCGACCTTTTATTTTATCCAATGAAGGAAAGGTTTATAAAAGAAACAGAAAAAAGACCTTTGAGAGATTCTGGGTAAGGGGGTAGGTTATACAAAGGGAAGGTGTTAGCACCCTTTGTATCCATGGTTATCCATGGGCTCTTTAGTTTGCTTAGCTCATTTGCTTTACTTTTCAATTGATTCGGAATGCTTTACCTGTGTTTTTGAAATACCTTTGCAAATAGAATTTGTAATGATCCTTGTGCGGATATATACAAATGCTTGTTTATCTTTCGAAAGATGTTTTGAAAAGATCGTTAATTTTGTAATGATCCGTGTTTGGATGTATACAAAATATTGTCTTTTGGAAAATTCGTTTTAAAAAAAAAACAACAGTGTATGAGAATTTTGTTTGTTTTGATTTTGAGCAAGCAAACTAGGAGGTCTACCCTGAGTTAGGAGGTCTTTATCCTTGTTCCCTTTAAAAATCTATCCATTCGTCGGATATAAACAAAAGGTTCGATTTTGTACTCGAAACAGTAGAAATGTAACTTTGATTTTGAAAAGAGTGAAAAGGGATTACCCTAGGAGGTGCAAATGTGATTGTGATTGAATTCAGATATTTATCTTTGAAGTTAGTGATCTAACGGTTCAGTTTTATCTTTGACATACACGCAGTTTATATGGGTGCTGGAAATTAAAATGCGGAAATGTAAAGTGCAGAAAGTAAATCTACGCTATTACATCGATTGTGCGGGAAATGTAAACTAGCCTATTTACATGAATTTGACATCCTATACATTTATCTAGGAATTTTAAATTGCAAGAAATAAAAGGCATATTTTTGTATTTTTGTGATTTATTTTAAATATAATTAATGCATTATTAATTAATTTAAAATAAAGAAAAGATGGAAATATGATTAAACCTAGCAAATAAGTTTAAAATATGTATAAAACATTTGTTAACTGATTTTTAGAACAAAACTAATTTTTTTGTAATTTTTTGAAATTGTTTTTGGATTTTTTAAGTTAATTAAAACATAATTATATAAATAATTACACAAATAATTAAAACTTAATGATAAAATTATCCTAAATATGTACAAAATTAGTTTATGATATATAAACAATATTTAACACAAAGAACAATTTTTTTATGATTTTTTGATTGGTTAGAATAATTAAAAAGTAAATATATAAACATATACTAATTAATTATGTAAAATATTGAAATTATGAAGAAAAATAAAATATTTTTATTTCAGAAAATAATATATATTTTTAGAAGTCTAAAATATTTTTTGTGGAATTTTTTGGAATTTAAAACTATTTTTAATTATTTTTGCAATAAAAATAAAATAAAATAGAAAATATAAAAAGGATACTTATCAAGTGTGGAAGTTGACTGAGGGAGCATGGTGTAGCTGCGTGTGTGAGGCGTTGGATTGGAGATTGAATTGATCCAAGGGTTCAGATCTGAGGTCACATGAAGCACATGATTAAAGCAAGGCATGGGATTAGTGGGAGACCAAAGTCAGACTGGTCCCCACCCTCGCCTGCATGGACCAATGGAAACAGAGGAGAGAAGGTTGAAAAGTTGACTGACGAACCACGCTCGGACGCGTGGTCGTCTTCAACCTCCGTCCCATGCACTTTTTCAGACAGATAGCGGGGGTTTTTAACCCCCTCTATTTCACGATGCAAAAACGTTATTTTCGGTAGCTTCCCAAACCTGCAAGAACACACGTTAGCAACATATGAAAACAACCCAGATCCACTAAACATGATGCCCTGAATCCAAATATGTCATTAGTTTCGTGGTTTGATGCTCATAGCTATAGGTTCGAAGATGTTAAAGTATGAACACTCATAAGCTTATGTTAATGGCATATGGCTATCCTCACGTGGGAGTTGGCATGTTAAGGCCCAGATCATTTGCATAGGACCTTATGAGCATGATAGGATGGTTGGTTAGCATTGAAATCAGTTGCATATACAAAAACGAAAATAAAATTCATATGTACATGAAGAGTATTATATGCTTTATACGACTCTCATGGGCCTGTGTTTAAAGTTCAATCTTACTCTATTATCTTTGAGAAGATGATTAGAATGCTTGGTTTGTATTAATATTGATTGGAAAATTGATTTTGAAAATTACAAAGTATGGAGATTTTTTGAGAATTTTGAGAGGTTTGTGGCTATTCTCTTGCTATCTCTTCGTGTCTCCCCTTTCTTGCTGAAGTATGATGCTTCTTTTATAGCCCAAAGGCTGCTTGGAAGTGAAGCAAGAAGCTTTGTTGTCTTTGTTGAAAGTTTGATTTTTAAAATATTAAAAATCTTTGAATTGTTGACCAAGCTTGACTCCATTCAATGCTCTTGTCTTGGGCATCAATTTTCTGCAGAAAAATGAAGACTTTGGAGGTGTGTCATACTTGGAGATCAAGCCATCAATTATCCATGCAATTTCCTTTAATTTTAATCTTAAAATAAGATAAAATTATGTCAAAAATGGATAATATAGATGTGGGCTTTGTCTTGGTCGTGGGAGGCCCATAGTAACATGGCAAAGATGTTTGGACCACAAAAACTTGGCATCTTTTGGAAAAAAAACATTTTTGAGCAATGTTGATTTCATGCATTTTCCCAAAATTTAGCCAACTTCAACAAGGTGTAAATCCTTCAATTTTTGTCATATGAAGGAGATCTTGCACTTTTTGGAAACCTCAAAGAGTCCTCTAACCAATGTCTTTGGTCTCATGTCAAAATGATTTTTGGTTCTCCTTGTGTGTCCTTTTGAAAAAAGTGTCTTTTTGTTGACTTTGAAAATGACCTGTAATGTCTTTGGCCATATTTTTCAAATGGTGAATGCTATGACCATGGGATCAATTGCATTTGAAAGATAATTGAATTTCCTTCAAAATGAGCTTTGGTTGACATTTTTTGGATGAAGGATGAGAGAGTTATGATCAGTCAAAGTTGAGTTGACTTTTCAGGCAAAAACCCTAATTTTGAATCTTAGGGTTTTGTTGATTTTTGATCTTTCCTTGATGAATTGTGATCATCCAATGATCAAATGTTGAATCCTTTGACAAAATATGGACTTTGACAAAAAATTTCATTTTTGACTGTCAGTTGACTTTTTTGGTCAAACGGGTCGTCTGTTGACTGTTTGAGCTGCTGACGGTGCGTCTGAGTGAATTGAAGTTTGAAAATTTGTATGATGGTACTTTGAGATGTATGGATGTATATGAAATCCATTTGAGCTCTCAAAACTTGTTGCTCCTGTTAAAACAAGAAAAACCCTGATTAGGGACTGTCTGTATAGGAGGCAGTTAAGCGTACCTGATTTTTGTGCAGTGTTGAGTTTCTGCTAATCATGTGATATTCAGAAGACTTCTAACACAAAAATCTTGGAAATTTGAATTGTGAATGATTGATTTGATTGATTGTACAAATCACTGTGAATTGTACTGTCTGCAGTTTGTCTGTCAACCGACTGTTCGTGTACTGAAGCAGCAGTTAAAGTGAAAAATCAACAGTCAAAGTTAATTTTTTTTTTTGTTGTTTTTTGTTTTTGTTTTATGTGAAAAATGAAAGTTTATTTACATGACTTGTTAGAAAAACACAGACATAATAAATAACTAATATTTACGGTATGCGGGCAAAATTACCGATAATAACCCTGAAAATCATTTAATGCACAGAAATAGGAATATTTGACTGGCAGAAAACACACAAAATATTATCTTAGTAACTAAGCAATATTATGACAAATAGTACAACATTTAATACTGACAGTACAAATATCACATACTATATTGAACAGTACGACGAATAAACGGTACATTTAAGAAATAAGAAATACGGCAAATTTTAAGAATGACGATTAATGACCCATGCTATGAACAATAACATGTAGATGATTGGGAGCATAACCATTGCAGGTCCACACTCCTCAGGACTGTGCAGGCAGAAGAAAGTTGTGATCACCGTAGCAATGGTGACGACTGTAAGAAGCAGTGTTTCTATCCATTTTGCCATTTTTGCTAGGGAAGAAGAAATGATGGATTATGAGGTAGGAATTTGAAAGATGATTTAGAATTTGATGTGAGATTTGTGGGAAGAATGAGAGGTATTTATAGAATGGAAAGATGATAGAGACGTTGGGGAATGATGTGATTCCGTACAAAAGGAAATTTGAGTGGTAGTGAGATTTGAAAGAAAGTGTAAGGTATTGTTGGGAAAAGAGAGATGGATAGAATAAAGTTGAGATTTGAATTTGAAAGGATAGATTTGAAAAGATTTTGAAAATAATGGAATATAGCACAAAAGTTAGTGGGAAAACAAAAACAATTGTTACCAGTACAGTGTGAGTTTCCTGCTTTTGCGCCTGCAAAAAGATTTAACCCTGCATGAACTGTGTTAGTACTATTTATCTGTAAAATAAATAAATAGTATTTGTGAAGTAAAGAACAGTATTTGGCGTTTGCGTAAGAATAAATTCCACTGTAAGCCAAGTTACTGTGTAAGAAAAATTCTGAAAACCAAGTTCTTCATATGTCAGGATATTTTGAAAAAATCCATGTTTATATGAGACTCTTAATTTTCATATTGAAACTTTCCTGAAAAAAGAAGTGGGCAAATTTTGGGGTATAACATTGATCATTGTGGAACCGTCTGAGGTATCGCTTTAGATCTGCAATGTTAGATCGTTTTGGAACCGTCTGAGGTATCGCTTTAGATCTGCAACGTTAGATCGTTCTGGAACCGCCTGAGGTATCGCTTTAGATCTGTGATGCTTGTTTTTTGAGTTGGTAAGTGATCAGAATGAATCTTCGGCTTGATTATATCTGAGAGAACCGTTCATGGAATTCAGGTGAACACGGCATGTGATTGAGAACATCTTTGTTGAAGATATCTGCCTACCTGAAAAATCAAGTTAGTGATATGCAATGTTTATGATGCATGTAAATGTGAGATATTCCTGGAGAAATATGCATGTTATGCTGTGTATGAATATGCGCATGATGCATGATGTATGATGTATGATGTATGAATATGTGAATGTGATGTCAAGCTTCTAATTGGAAAAATAAATTCCCACTAGTCAGCTGGACATGAATGTATTGTGATCGTTGATGATCTTTTGTCTTGCTTGAGTACCCTCGTCTGGGGAAATTCTTTGAGAACCCGGGTATCCCGTTGAAGGATCTTTGACTACTGCTTGGGGAACCAAAGGTAACTGGAAGTTCTGATGCCCTTTCAAATGGGAATGAGGAAGATGCATAATCCTCCGATGCACGATCTGACCAAGTCCGGTTGCGGGGATCACATCTTCTGAAGATAATAATCTGGAACAAACCTGCTGGGGAATAAGACTTCTTTTGAAGAGAAAATCTTTTTGAGGAATTTGCTGAGAAATGCGTTTCTCTTGGTGATTTCCTTCTGATGGAATGATGTCCAGATGATCGGGACATTTCCTGAATGCCATTCCTGTTTTTCCTGGTAAACATCAATCATATTCAAATGCATATGTTCATTCAAAATTATCATTGGGACGCTTACGTATTTAAACAGAAAAAATGAAAATAGTGATTTTTGAAAGAGCTGCATTGAAAAGAGCCATGATAGGCGGGTTAGCACAGGGAGACAACAATCCTAGAAGTAGGAAACTGTCAGAAAGTTTTGAAAAATATTTATGAAGATAAATAGCTATGTGAAAATGATCCAGTCAAGTTTCAACTCTGCTATTGCCAATCTGTCTTCGAGCATCTCATCCCTCACTTGTTGGAAGAAAGTGATTAGACTGATCGGTGTCTTTGAGGTGTTGAATCTTGATGGTGAGTAGGCAGCTGAACGGAACACAGTTGTATGCTTCATTCCCTAACTTTTGCCTAGGCCGCCCTTTCCGGTTTTCAGCCTACCGGGATAGTATTTGTTTAGTCTATAATTTTTGCCTGGACCGCCCTTTCGGGTTTTCAATCCACCGAGACGCTCATTTTTTTGCCTAAGTTGCCCTTTCAGGTTTTCAACTTAGCGAGCTGTTTTTTTTTCTTTTTAAGAGAAGTATTTTTTGACTATGTCAGCATTCACAGGGTGTGGGAAATCCTCGCCATCCATGGTGGTAAGCAACATGGCGCCGCCGGAGAATATTTTCTTGATTATGAATGGTCCCTCGTAGGTGGGAGTCCATTTGCCTCTGGGATCACCTTGTGGTAAGATGATGCGTTTGACAACCAAGCCACCAGTTTGGTATGCTTGACTTTTGACTTTTTTGTTGAAGGCTTTGATCATGCGCTTTTGGTATAGCTGACCATGACAAATAGCTGCGAGCCTTTTCTCATCAATCAAGTTTATCTGGTCCAACCGTGTTTGAATCCAATCGTCTTCGTCTAGATTGGCTTCTTTCATAATCCTTAGGGAAGGAATCTGAATTTCAATTGGAAGAACTGCCTCCATACCATAGACTAAGGAGAATGGAGTTGCCCCTGTTGAAGTACGCGCAGATGTGCGATAACCATGAAGAGCAAAAGGTAACATCTCATGCCAGTCTTTGTAGGTTACTGTCATTTTTTGTATGATTTTCTTGATGTTCTTGTTGGCAGCTTCCACCGCGCCGTTCATCTTTGGTCGATATGGAGAGGAATTATGATGTTTGATCTTGAACTGTGTGCAAAGTTCAGTAATCATTCTGTTGTTTAGATTTGTGCCATTGTCCGTGATAATCCGTTCAGGGATGCCATACCGACAAATGAGATTGTTTTTGATGAACCGGGCTACCACATTTTTGGTGACAGAAGCAAATGAAGCTGCTTCTACCCACTTTGTGAAGTAGTCAATAGCGACCAGGATAAAGCGATGTCCGTTGGAGGCAGTAGGTTTGATTTCTCCAATCATATCAATACCCCACATTGCAAAAGGCCAAGGAGTCGTCAGGACGTTTAATGGAACTGGAGGTACATGTACTTTGTCAGCGTATATCTGGCATTTGTGACATGTTCGGGAGTGACGATGGCAGTCTGTTTCCATGGTAGACCAGTAATAACCTGCTCTAAGGATCTTTTTAGCCATTGTATGTCCACTGGAATGAGTACCGAAGGCACCATTGTGTATTTCTTCCATGATCTGTTCTGCTTCCTTCTTGTTTACACAGCGAAGTAAAGTCGAGTCAT